>NW_025536311.1:0-5000 GCF_020615455.1 Coregonus clupeaformis
TTTAATCCTAATCTGTACTGACCCTGACCCAGAACCATGGTGTCTGATGTGATGGTTTGAACACGGCTGTTTTGGGCGCTAGACCTCCATCAGAAGTATTTGATAGTGTGTGTCCCTAATGGGACCCTATATAGGGAATAGGACACAGCCGAAGAGAGAATCGTGAATCAATAAAGCGCTGAACTAGGCCTAGATGTGAGAAGAAGTTCATGTTTTTAGTGGTCAAATTCTGTCTCTCTCACTCTGCACTAATGTGTAAAAGGTCAGAACTGAACAGCAAAGTAATGCAACTTTGTAAAGCTCTGATTAAAACACCCACAACTAAAAGGACTAATTCCGTCGCCATAGCTGCGGCGGAGCATCGCTTGTTGCTACGCTACGACCTCCCCGCCTGTTGATTTGTCAAAGCTTGCTGTTGGTCGCTATGGTTACAAGGTTCCCTTTGGATTGTTTGTGTTGCTGCTCCTCCTCCTGTACAACAACCACTGGGAGTCGTCGGCCCGGCGACGGTTACCATAGAAATACAGTGAAACTAATCAACCAATCGATGATAGTTTGATCTAACTAACAGCTAGGAAAGGAATGAGGAGAGGCCATGCATCAGTTTAAAACACACAGGAGGACAACAATAGGTCATTACTGAGTCGGTCAAGGCCAGTGCATCAGGGACATTGCGAGGAGGTCAGTCAACCAACCGGTCAGGCATCTCAAAAGGTCAATAAAATGGCCACCTTATGCTTCTGGCCAACGGACGTTCAGTTCAGCTCAACAGCAAAGCATGCAGCTCAATGTGTGTGTCCATTTGAAATGACAGGGGAATCATAGGACATGCTATAGTGTGTGTGTGTGTGTGTGTGTGTGTGTGTAGTTGTGTGTGTAGTTGTGTGTGACACAGAGACACAGTAAAAACAACCAACCCGTCTGTCATCTCAACGTCCATTTCAGTTTCTTCATCCTGTCTTTACAGCAGTCGTCATCTCATTCATACACCGTCATGGCTTAAAGTTTTCACTTTTTACAATTATTACGTTACTTTTGACATGATAATCCATTAATTATATACGAAGATTCTTCTTCTCCTTTAAAAGATGACTGTGAAAGTCCTTTCAGTGCAGTCGTCATAATAATAAATCACTTACATCTTAAAAACAACACAAAGGGATTCAGTGGTTGAATTCTAAATGCTGCCCTACTGCATATGATACAGGGACGCTGACCAATGGGACAGGTTGGGTTATAGGCGTCTCCTCCTAGAGCCCCTATTCCCTACAAAGTGCACTACTTTTGACCATAGCCCCCCTGGAGCAAACGTAGTGCACTACAGAGAATAGGGTGCCATTCGGGGCGATGCCCAGGCTAGCTAGTTCACTGCGAGACCGGGATCATAGCAACAAAATGTTAACAGTGAACACCTTGTCTGTCTTTCTGTGTCTGTCCGTCCGCAGTGACAACGATACAATCTCTTGTTTTGTTTTTTTTTAAAGATGCAGATTACTATGGCTATTAATAGATCCTTTTAACTCGGAAAGATACGTAAAAACAACTTCCTTCCTCTCTTCCTCTGTCATATTGGTGTCGGCGAGAGAGAGTGAATTAATTAAAATAATATAATATAGATTTGATAATTATTGACAACATCGAGCAGGCACATCACCCTGGTTGACTCTCAAATGGCACGCTATTCCCTTCATAGTGCACTACTTACCAAAGTACGTAATAGGATACCATTTGGGATGCAATACCCTTACCTATCCAAGCAACACCTGTAGTCGAGTCAGTTTAAATCATTACTTTGCCATCTGTAACAAAACAAAACACTGAAAAATAGAAGCATTGAACTTTTAAATATAGGAAATACTTTAGATTCGTTTTTTTATCGTATGTAATCTTGATTTCACACCACAATGAATGAAGTAAAAGTCCTCACAGGAAAATATACAATTCAGTTTTCTTCCTATTTTTTTTTGGGGGGGTTTGAATATAATTTTTCTGAGTTCATCATCAAGGTGCTGGAAGTCCCTCATGTCATGTACGGGTGGGTGGGTTGTTGTCGTCCGTCTTAATGAATGGTCCGGGGGAAACGAGGTGCAGGCGGAACCAAAATAATCTCAAGGAGAAAATTCTTCTTTCTTTCAATTATTTCTCTAGAAGGGAGGAGTCAAGAAGTAGCTAGCTAGCAGTGTCCTAACACTCTAAAATGGCTTCCCTTCTCTGTCACCTCTCTGCTTTCCTGTTTGGCTAGTACAGTAAGACACTACATACATCATCTATCATGTTGCTTTCCTGTCACCCCTTCAATTATTTCAGATCAGCAGCTGAGAGAGAAAGGAGATGAGGCCATCTGATTTGGAAAAAGAAAGCCTCTCTCTCTCCCTCCCTCCCTCCCTCCCTCCTTCCCTCCCTCCCTCCCTCCCTCCCTCCGAGTGATGTCTGGTGATAGGGGCTACCCATCTCAGAGTGATGTGTCTCGGTGGATACTCTGTAGACAGTCCAGTAGTTTCTGATAGGGGTTGCCAGGTGAGGCTACGGTCTGGAAGACAGACTGGAAGGCTCTGCGGTCTAACTCCTCATCTATCTGGTGTCTGTAGAAGTCCATGGCTACCAGACAGAACAGGTTGACGTCCACCACATCACTCTTACCCATACGGCTGATGACATGGGGCAGGCTGGGGGGGGGAGAGGAGTTAAGGAGAGGTGGAGATGAGAATATGACTTCTACTTCTCTACCACACACACACACACACACACTCTCTCTCACCCACCCCTCCCCATCTAGTAAGGATACAGAGCAGAGACCCACTGGGAGGTGGAGGCAGAGATAAAGAAACAGGACAGACTCCACATTGCCATGGCTACTGGGGTTCTCTGGGTGAAGTTAGACAGAGACAGCAACACCCAGTCTGTCACCATACTGGACTGGCCTGTAGCATGGAGGGTCTGGAACACCTGAGACAGAGGGAGAGAGGAGAGAGAGAGAGGAGAGAGAGAGGAGAGAGAGAGAAAGGAGAGAGAGAGAGGAGAGAGAGAGAGGAGAGAGAGAGAGAGAGGAGAGAGAGGGAGAGAGAGAGAGGGAGAGAGAGAGAGAGAGACAGAGAGGAGAGAGAGGGAGAGAGACAGAGAGATACAGAGAGAGGAGAGAGAGTGAGAGAGAGAGAGGAGAGAGAGAGGGAGAGAGAGAGGGAGAGAGACAGACAGAGAGAGAGAGGAGAGAGAGGGAGAGAGACAGAGAGAGAGAGGGAGAGGAGAGAGAGAGAGGAGAGACAGAGCAAGAGAGAAAGAGAGAGAGAGGAGAGAGGGAGAAAGAGAGGAGAGAGTGAGCGAGAGAGCGAGAGAGAGAGAGAGGAGAGAGAGGAGAGAGAGGAGAGAGAGAGAGAGAGAGAGAGAGGGAGAGAGTTAGACAGAGACAGCGGAACCCGGGGGGGGTTGTCTGTCACACCCACCTTTACTGTCCACCATTCTCACACTGACCTTGTAGACGACGGTAGCCATGAACTGTGGGTAAGGCTGCTGATTGGACAGGAACTCTCCGATGACCTTGTTCATGACGTCCTGCGGTGGGAAGAAGTCATCCAGGAACTGAGGAAGGATCCTGGCCACTACCCGTGCCTCGCTGGGGAAACCCTTACGGATCCTGGGACAACAACGTAGGAAATATCGGGAATAACGGTCATGGAAAACCAGACAGCAGAAAACAACTGTGAGACTGGGTACATGAAACATTGTTATAAAATAGACCCCCCAAAAATAAAAGGATCCTGGAAGACCAGGAATAACAGACATGGAAAACCAGAGATATATCAGTCTATTTCTATGGTTGATATGAGAAAACAGTGTTTCCATTAATTTAGCAGATGGGCTAACAGGGGGGGGGTATAGAGTAATGTTGTGAAGCTCCACTGGATGAAATATGACGGAGTGTTGTGTGTTTGACGGAGTGAGGAGACGTGGGTATGTCCAGCCGTGTTGTGTGTTTGATGGAGTGTTGTGCGTCTGACGGAGTGTTGTGCGTTTGACGGAGTGTTGTGTGTTTGACGGAGTGTTGTGTGTCTGACGGAGTGTTGTGTGTTTGACGGAGTGTTGTGTGTTTGACGGAGTGTTGTGTGTTTGACGGAGTGTTGTGTGTTTGACGGAGTGTTGTGTGTCTGATGGAGTGTTGTGTGTCTGATGGAGTGTGTAGACGTGTGTATGTCCAGCCGCGTTACCGTCACCACCCTACCTGTCGAAGAGCACAGAGACCCTCTCCATGGCAACGATGACAGACTCACTGTCGGGGGCCTGAGGGTCAACAGCGTCGGTCGGGCGACCAGGGCTGGCCTTCTCCTTGCCTGAGGAGAAAGCAACAGGACCCGAGGTAACCTCTGACCCCTGACCTTTAACCTCTGACCTCAACGCTGACTCTGCTGTACAGGCTGAGGTACGCACCGCTGGGGAGGATGAGAGGGGGATTTCGACTTGTGATTATTCAATTATTAAAACGATTGATTGATGGAAAAGTTAGGTTATTTTTTTTTATATTTCATAGACAAAGCTGGTTTGGGGGGTTTTGGAGTAGCCTGTGTACCAGTCTGTGTGGCTAACATTCCACTCCTTGTCCTCTGTGTCATCGCCAATGTGGAACGTTACGTAAACAGACCGGTTCCCAGGTTAGTTTGGGAGGGAGGAGTTTGTAGGGTTGGGGGTTAGTTAATTGGTCGTAGGATGGTAGGAGGGAAACTTGTTTTCCTGTCCTGGAAAGAAAGGGGATTCTAAGTATCGTTAGCATTAGCTATATACTTTATTATGTTAGTGTTAGCTATATTAGCGATCGCTATAGCCTCTACATTGCTATGTTAGCGATAGCTATAGCCTCTTCACTGTTATGTTAGCGATAGCTATAGCCTCTACATTGTTATGTTAGCAATAGCTTCAACATTGTTATGTTAGCGATAGCTATAGCCTCTACATTGTTATGTTAGCGATAGCTATAGCCTTTACATTGTTATGTTAGCGATAGCTATAGC
>NW_025536311.1:10000-30000 GCF_020615455.1 Coregonus clupeaformis
ATCCTAGTCTGTGACTAGAGCACGCCCTAGTGGCCACAGAAGGAATGACATTCATCCTAGTCCATGACTAGAGCACACCCTAGTGGCCACAGAAGGAATGACATGCATCCTAGTCCGTGACAATACGAAATTACATCTCAGAGCTAATACATTTACATTACATTTAAGTCATTTAGCAGACGCTCTTATCCAGAGCGACTTACAGTTAGTGAGTGCATACATTTTCATACTGCCCCCCCCCCCCGTGGGAAACGAACCCACAACCTTGGCGTTGCAAGCACCATTCTCTACCAACTGAGCTACAGGGGACTAATACCACACAGAATCATTGCCATCACAAATGAGGCTGACCTTTATGGCTGATTGACTGTAATTTAATGATGTAGACCATCAGAGGGCTCAAATTAAGGACCTGGTTTCTCTTTCAACATCAACAGTAGGGACACACACAGAGAGACGTAGGTCTTCAACCCAGCACGGTTAAAGTCTGGTATTAACATCAGGGGAGGGTTGACCCTTAGGACAAGGCTCTGATCATCAATACAGGTCATTAGTTGAAATGACAAAGTGAAAGGAAAGTCGGTCTGCGTGTGTGTGTGTGTGTGTGTGTGTGTGTGTGTGTGAGTAGACAAAGTGAAAGGAAAGTCGGTCTGTGTGTGTGTGTGTGTGAGTAGACAAAGTGAAAGTCGGTCGGTCTGTGTGTGTGTGTGTGTGTGTGTGTGTGTGTGAGTAGACAAAGTGAAAGGAAAGTCGGTCTGTGTGTGTGTGTGTGTGTGTGTGTGTGTGTGTGTGAGTAGACAAAGTGAAAGGAAAGTCGGTCTGTGTGTGTGTGTGTGTGTGTGTGTGTGTGTGTGTGTGTGTGTGTGTGTGTGAGTAGACAAAGTGAAAGGAAAGTCGGTCTGTGTGTGTGTCTGTGTGTGTGTGTGTGTGTGTGTGTGTGTGTGTGTGTGTGTGTGTGTGAGTAGACAAAGTGAAAGGAAAGTCGGTCTGTGTGTGTGTGTGTGTGTGTGTGTGTGTGTGTGTGTGAGTAGACAAAGTGAAAGGAAAGTCGGTCTGTGTGTGTGTCTGTGTGTGTGTGTGTGTGTGTGTGTGAGTAGACAAAGTGAAAGGAAAGTCGGTGTGTGTGTGTGTGTGTGTGTGTGTGTGTGCTACTCACTGTGCTATGGCCCGTAGGTTACTCAGTATGTAGTCAGAGACAGTAGGTATCAGTTGCTTGGCCGTGTCGTCCAGCAGGTCACACTCCAGTACATAGAGAAGGCCGTGCAGCGCTCCCATACGGCTGGGGAGGTGGGTGCTGCGCAGGGTCACCTCCAACACCCGACACACAGGTTCAGACGTAGCCTTGTCCTGAACACACACACACACACACAGGTTTGTAAGCATACATGTAAAACACACACACACGTTTGTGGACCGTGGCCAATGGCGTGGTCTCCGACCAAACATTTTTTAAGAGGCCCCTCCTCTTGGCCGCAGAGACCAAAAGTAGCCGTTTTAAAGCTTATTTTTTCCACGGGGGGCTGGAGAAGATTTGCAGCTAGATTAATGTCAGGGGGGGGGTCTCACCATGCCCAGTACAGCTGCAGCCTTGCAGACAGCAGGCACCAGGTACTGGTTCACTATCTCATCTTCAGGAGGATGGCTCTTCTGAAGCTCCATCAGAGTGGTGAACATCATCTCAAACTGGTTACGCTCTGTGAACAGGTCAGAGACCGCCAACAGCTACAGAGAGAGAGACAGAGAGAGAGAGAGAGAGAGAGAGAGAGAGAGAGAGAGAGACAGAGAGACAGAGAGAGAGAGAGAGAGAGAGAGAGAGAGAGAGAGAGAGAGAGAGAGACAGAGACAGAGACAGAGACAGAGACAGAGACGAGAGAGAGAGAGAGAGAGAGAGAGAGAGAGAGAGAGAGAGAGAGAGAGAGAGAGAGAGGGGAGAGAGAGAGAGAGAGAGAGAGAGGGGAGAGAGAGAGAGAGAGAGAGAGGGGAGAGAGAGAGAGAGAGAGAGAGAGAGAGAGAGAGAGAGAGAGAGAGAGAGAGAGAGAGAGAGAGAGAGGGGGGAGAGAAACCTCTTAACGACCAAGGAGTTTTTCACCTTGTTCCTCAATCAAATGTAACCATTGAGCGAACGAATGAATAATTGAATGAGTGAACAAACTAATGAGTCAATGGATGAATGAATAAACAAGTGTGTTCTTACCGATCGGACGACCTCGCTGATGAGCACAACAGGGGTGCGTCTGTTGCTAGGGGAACCGGGGAGGAGCCACTGGCTGTATAGCTCCAACAGGAACTGAGAACAGGAGTGGATGTCTACACCTGCACGATGCTTCCTGTAGAGGGAGAAGAGAGGAGGAGGTTAGAGAGACAGAGAGAGAGAGAGGGAGAACAGGAGTGGATATCTACACCTGTATCCTGCTTTCTGTTATAGAGAGATGTCTACACCTGTATCCTGCTTTCTGTTAGAGAGAGATGTCTACACCTGTATCCTGCTTTCTGTTAGAGAGAGATGTCTACACCTGTATCCTGCTTTCTGTTAGAGAGAGATGTCTACACCTGTATCCTGCTTTCTGTTAGAAAGAGATGTCTACACCTGTATCCTGCTTTCTGTTAGAGAGAGATGTCTACACCTGTATCCTGCTTTCTGTTATAGAGAGATGTCTACACCTGTATCCTGCTTTCTGTTAGAGAGAGATGTCTACACCTGTATCCTGCTTTCTGTTAGAGAGAGATGTCTACACCTGTATCCTGCTTTCTGTTAGAGAGAGATGTCTACACCTGTATCCTGCTTTCTGTTAGAGAGAGATGTCTACACCTGTATCCTGCTTTCTGTTAGAGAGATGTCTACACCTGTATCCTGCTTTCTGTTATAGAGAGATGTCTACACCTGTATCCTGCTTTCTGTTAGAGAGAGATGTCTACACCTGTATCCTGCTTTCTGTTAGAAAGAGATGTCTACACCTGTATCCTGCTTTCTGTTAGAGAGAGATGTCTACACCTGTATCCTGCTTTCTGTTATAGAGAGATGTCTACACCTGTATCCTGCTTTCTGTTAGAGAGAGATGTCTACACCTGTATCCTGCTTTCTGTTAGAGAGAGATGTCTACACCTGTATCCTGCTTTCTGTTAGAGAGAGATGTCTACACCTGTATCCTGCTTTCTGTTAGAGAGAGATGTCTACACCTGTATCCTGCTTTCTGTTAGAGAGAGATGTCTACACCTGTATCCTGCTTTCTGTTAGAGAGCGATGTCTACACCTGTATCCTGCTTTCTGTTATAGAGAGATGTCTACACCTGTATCCTGCTTTCTGTTAGAGAGAGATGTCTACACCTGTATCCTGCTTTCTGTTAGAGAGAGATGTCTACATCTGTATCCTGCTTTCTGTTAGAGAGATGTCTACACCTGTATCCTGCTTTCTGTTAGAGAGAGATGTCTACACCTGTATCCTGCTTTCTGTTAGAAAGAGATGTCTACACCTGTATCCTGCTTTCTGTTAGAGAGAGATGTCTACACCTGTATCCTGCTTTCTGTTAGAGAGAGATGTCTACACCTGTATCCTGCTTTCTGTTAGAAAGAGATGTCTACACCTGTATCCTGCTTTCTGTTAGAGAGAGATGTCTACACCTGTATCCTGCTTTCTGTTATAGAGATGTCTACACCTGTATCCTGCTTTCTGTTAGAGAGAGATGTCTACACCTGTATCCTGCTTTCTGTTAGAGAGATGTCTACACCTGTATCCTGCTTTCTGTTAGAGAGAGATGTCTACACCTGTATCCTGCTTTCTGTTAGAGAGATGTCTACACCTGTATCCTGCTTTCTGTTAGAGAGAGATGTCTACACCTGTATCCTGCTTTCTGTTAGAGAGAGATGTCTACACCTGTATCCTGCTTTCTGTTATAGAGAGATGTCTACACCTGTATCCTGCTTTCTGTTAGAGAGAGATGTCTACACCTGTATCCTGCTTTCTGTTAGAGAGATGTCTACACCTGTATCCTGCTTTCTGTTAGAAGAGAGATGTCTACACCTGTATCCTGCTTTCTGTTAAGAGAGAGATGTCTACACCTGTATCCTGCTTTCTGTTAGAGAGAGATGTCTACACCTGTATCCTGCTTTCTGTTAGAGAGAGATGTCTACACCTGTATCCTGCTTTCTGTTAGAGAGAGATGTCTACACCTGTATCCTGCTTTCTGTTAGAGAGAGATGTCTACACCTGTATCCTGCTTTCTGTTAGAGAGAGATGTCTACACCTGTATCCTGCTTTCTGTTATAGAGAGATGTCTACACCTGTATCCTGCTTTCTGTTAGAGAGAGATGTCTACACCTGTATCCTGCTTTCTGTTAGAGAGAGATGTCTACACCTGTATCCTGCTTTCTGTTAGAGAGAGATGTCTACACCTGTATCCTGCTTTCTGTTATAGAGAGATGTCTACACCTGTATCCTGCTTTCTGTTAGAGAGAGATGTCTACACCTGTATCCTGCTTTCTGTTAGAGAGAGATGTCTACACCTGTATCCTGCTTTCTGTTAGAGAGATGTCTACACCTGTATCCTGCTTTCTGTTAGAGAGAGATGTCTACACCTGTATCCTGCTTTCTGTTAGAGAGAGATGTCTACACCTGTATCCTGCTTTCTGTTAGAGAGAGATGTCTACACCTGTATCCTGCTTTCTGTTAGAGAGAGATGTCTACACCTGTATCCTGCTTTCTGTTAGAGAGAGATGTGTACACCTGTATCCTGCTTTCTGTTAGAGAGAGATGTCTACACCTGTATCCTGCTTTCTGTTAGAGATGTCTACACCTGTATCCTGCTTTCTGTTAGAGAGATGTCTACACCTGTATCCTGCTTTCTGTTAGAGAGAGAGATGTCTACACCTGTATCCTGCTTTCTGTTAGAGAGAGATGTCTACACCTGTATCCTGCTTTCTGTTAGAGAGAGATGTCTACACCTGTATCCTGCTTTCTGTTAGAGAGAGATGTCTACACCTGTATCCTGCTTTCTGTTAGAGAGAGATGTCTACACCTGTATCCTGCTTTCTGTTAGAGAGAGATGTCTACACCTGTATCCTGCTTTCTGTTATAGAGAGATGTCTACACCTGTATCCTGCTTTCTGTTTGAGAGAGATGTCTACACCTGTATCCTGCTTTCTGTTATAGAGAGATGTCTACACCTGTATCCTGCTTTCTGTTATAGAGAGATGTCTACACCTGTATCCTGCTTTCTGTTAGAAAGAGATGTCTACACCTGTATCCTGCTTTCTGTTAGAGAGAGATGTCTACACCTGTATCCTGCTTTCTGTTATAGAGAGATATCTACACCTGTATCCTGCTTTCTGTTATAGAGAGATGTCTACACCTGTATCCTGCTTTCTGTTAGAGAGAGATGTCTACACCTGTATCCTGCTTTCTGTTAGAGAGAGATGTCTACACCTGTATCCTGCTTTCTGTTATAGAGATGTCTACACCTGTATCCTGCTTTCTGTTAGAGAGAGATGTCTACACCTGTATCCTGCTTTCTGTTATAGAGAGATGTCTACACCTGTATCCTGCTTTCTGTTATAGAGAGATGTCTACACATGTATCCTGCTTTCTGTTAGAGAGAGATGTCTACACCTGTATCATGCTTTCTGTTAGAGAGAGATGTCTACACCTGTATCCTGCTTTCTGTTAGAGAGAGATGTCTACACCTGTATCCTGCTTTCTGTTAGAGAGAGATGTCTACACCTGTATCCTGCTTTCTGTTAGAGAGAGATGTCTACACCTGTATCCTGCTTTCTGTTAGAAAGAGATGTCTACACCTGTATCCTGCTTTCTGTTAGAGAGAGATGTCTACACCTGTATCCTGCTTTCTGTTATAGAGAGATATCTACACCTGTATCCTGCTTTCTGTTAGAGAGATGTCTACACCTGTATCCTGCTTTCTGTTAGAGAGAGATGTCTACACCTGTATCCTGCTTTCTGTTAGAGAGAGATGTCTACACCTGTATCCTGCTTTCTGTTAGAGAGAGATGTCTACACCTGTATCCTGCTTTCTGTTATAGAGAGATGTCTACACCTGTATCCTGCTTTCTGTTAGAGAGAGATGTCTACACCTGTATCCTGCTTTCTGTTATAGAGAGATGTCTACACCTGTATCCTGCTTTCTGTTATAGAGAGATGTCTACACCTGTATCCTGCTTTCTGTTAGAGAGAGATGTCTACACCTGTATCCTGCTTTCTGTTATAGAGATATGTCTACACCTGTATCCTGCTTTCTGTTAGAGAGAGATGTCTACACCTGTATCCTGCTTTCTGTTAGAGAGAGATGTCTACACCTGTATCCTGCTTTCTGTTATAGAGATGTCTACACCTGTATCCTGCTTTCTGTTATAGAGAGATGTCTACACCTGTATCCTGCTTTCTGTTATAGAGAGATGTCTACACCTGTATCCTGCTTTCTGTTATAGAGAGATGTCTACATATGTATCCTGCTTTCTGTTAGAGAGAGATGTCTACACCTGTATCATGCTTTCTGTTAGAGAGAGATGTCTACACCTGTATCCTGCTTTCTGTTAGAGAGAGATGTCTACACCTGTATCCTGCTTTCTGTTAGAGAGAGATGTCTACACCTGTATCCTGCTTTCTGTTAGAGAGAGATGTCTACACCTGTATCCTGCTTTCTGTTAGAGAGATGTCTACACCTGTATCCTGCTTTCTGTTAGAGAGAGATGTCTACACCTGTATCCTGCTTTCTGTTATAGAGAGATGTCTACACCTGTATCCTGCTTTCTGTTAAGAGAGATGTCTACACCTGTATCCTGCTTTCTGTTATAGAGAGATGTCTACACCTGTATCCTGCTTTCTGTTAGAGAGAGATGTCTACACCTGTATCCTGCTTTCTGTTAGAGAGAGATGTCTACACCTGTATCCTGCTTTCTGTTATAGAGAGATGTCTACACCTGTATCCTGCTTTCTGTTAGAGAGAGATGTCTACACCTGTATCCTGCTTTCTGTTATAGAGAGATGTCTACACCTGTATCCTGCTTTCTGTTATAGAGAGATGTCTACACCTGTATCCTGCTTTCTGTTAGAGAGAGATGTCTACACCTGTATCCTGCTTTCTGTTAGAGAGAGATGTCTACACCTGTATCCTGCTTTCTGTTATAGAGAGATGTCTACACCTGTATCCTGCTTTCTGTTAGAGAGATGTCTACACCTGTATCCTGCTTTCTGTTAGAGAGAGATGTCTACACCTGTATCCTGCTTTCTGTTAGAGAGATGTCTACACCTGTATCCTGCTTTCTGTTAAGAGAGATGTCTACACCTGTATCCTGCTTTCTGTTATAGAGAGATGTCTACACCTGTATCCTGCTTTCTGTTAGAGAGAGATGTCTACACCTGTATCCTGCTTTCTGTTAGAGAGAGATGTCTACACCTGTATCCTGCTTTCTGTTAGAGAGAGATGTCTACACCTGTATCCTGCTTTCTGTTAGAGAGAGATGTCTACACCTGTATCCTGCTTTCTGTTAGAGAGAGATGTCTACACCTGTATCCTGCTTTCTGTTAGAGAGAGATGTCTACACCTGTATCCTGCTTTCTGTTAGAGAGAGATGTCTACACCTGTATCCTGCTTTCTGTTAGAGAGAGATGTCTACACCTGTATCCTGCTTTCTGTTAGAGAGAGATGTCTACACCTGTATCCTGCTTTCTGTTAGAGAGAGATGTCTACACCTGTATCCTGCTTTCTGTTAGAGAGAGATGTCTACACCTGTATCCTGCTTTCTGTTAGAGAGAGATGTCTACACCTGTATCCTGCTTTCTGTTAGAGAGATGTCTACACCTGTATCCTGCTTTCTGTTAGAGAGAGATGTCTACACCTGTATCCTGCTTTCTGTTAGAGAGAGATGTCTACACCTGTATCCTGCTTTCTGTTAGAGAGAGATGTCTACACCTGTATCCTGCTTTCTGTTAGAGAGATGTCTACACCTGTATCCTGCTTTCTGTTAGAGAGAGATGTCTACACCTGTATCCTGCTTTCTGTTAGAGGAGATGTCTACACCTGTATCCTGCTTTCTGTTAGAGAGAGATGTCTACACCTGTATCCTGCTTTCTGTTAGAGAGATGTCTACACCTGTATCCTGCTTTCTGTTAGAGAGAGATGTCTACACCTGTATCCTGCTTTCTGTTAGAGAGATGTCTACACCTGTATCCTGCTTTCTGTTAGAGAGAGATGTCTACACCTGTATCCTGCTTTCTGTTAGAGAGAGATGTCTACACCTGTATCCTGCTTTCTGTTAGAGAGAGATGTCTACACCTGTATCCTGCTTTCTGTTAGAGAGAGATGTCTACACCTGTATCCTGCTTTCTGTTAGAGAGAGATGTCTACACCTGTATCCTGCTTTCTGTTAGAGAGAGATGTCTACACCTGTATCCTGCTTTCTGTTAAGAGAGATGTCTACACCTGTATCCTGCTTTCTGTTAGAGAGAGATGTCTACACCTGTATCCTGCTTTCTGTTAGAGAGAGATGTCTACACCTGTATCCTGCTTTCTGTTAGAGAGAGATGTCTACACCTGTATCCTGCTTTCTGTTAGAGAGAGATGTCTACACCTGTATCCTGCTTTCTGTTAGAGAGAGATGTCTACACCTGTATCCTGCTTTCTGTTAGAGAGAGATGTCTACACCTGTATCCTGCTTTCTGTTAGAGAGAGATGTCTACACCTGTATCCTGCTTTCTGTTAGAGAGAGATGTCTACACCTGTATCCTGCTTTCTGTTAGAGAGAGATGTCTACACCTGTATCCTGCTTTCTGTTAGAGAGAGATGTCTACACCTGTATCCTGCTTTCTGTTAGAGAGAGATGTCTACACCTGTATCCTGCTTTCTGTTAGAGAGAGATGTCTACACCTGTATCCTGCTTTCTGTTAGAGAGAGATGTCTACACCTGTATCCTGCTTTCTGTTAGAGATGTCTACACCTGTATCCTGCTTTCTGTTAGAGAGATGTCTACACCTGTATCCTGCTTTCTGTTAGAGAGAGATGTCTACACCTGTATCCTGCTTTCTGTTAGAGAGAGATGTCTACACCTGTATCCTGCTTTCTGTTAGAGAGAGATGTCTACACCTGTATCCTGCTTTCTGTTAGAGAGAGATGTCTACACCTGTATCCTGCTTTCTGTTAGAGAGAGATGTCTACACCTGTATCCTGCTTTCTGTTAGAGAGAGATGTCTACACCTGTATCCTGCTTTCTGTTATAGAGAGATGTCTACACCTGTATCCTGCTTTCTGTTAGAGAGAGATGTCTACACCTGTATCCTGCTTTCTGTTATAGAGAGATGTCTACACCTGTATCCTGCTTTCTGTTATAGAGAGATGTCTACACCTGTATCCTGCTTTCTGTTAGAAAGAGATGTCTACACCTGTATCCTGCTTTCTGTTAGAGAGAGATGTCTACACCTGTATCCTGCTTTCTGTTAGAGAGAGATGTCTACACCTGTATCCTGCTTTCTGTTTGAGAGAGATGTCTACACCTGTATCCTGCTTTCTGTTATAGAGAGATGTCTACACCTGTATCCTGCTTTCTGTTAGAGAGAGATGTCTACACCTGTATCCTGCTTTCTGTTAGAAAGAGATGTCTACACCTGTATCCTGCTTTCTGTTAGAGAGAGATGTCTACACCTGTATCCTGCTTTCTGTTATAGAGAGATATCTACACCTGTATCCTGCTTTCTGTTATAGAGAGATGTCTACACCTGTATCCTGCTTTCTGTTAGAGAGAGATGTCTACACCTGTATCCTGCTTTCTGTTAGAGAGAGATGTCTACACCTGTATCCTGCTTTCTGTTATAGAGATGTCTACACCTGTATCCTGCTTTCTGTTAGAGAGAGATGTCTACACCTGTATCCTGCTTTCTGTTATAGAGAGATGTCTACACCTGTATCCTGCTTTCTGTTATAGAGAGATGTCTACATATGTATCCTGCTTTCTGTTAGAGAGAGATGTCTACACCTGTATCATGCTTTCTGTTAGAGAGAGATGTCTACACCTGTATCCTGCTTTCTGTTAGAGAGAGAGATGTCTACACCTGTATCCTGCTTTCTGTTAGAGAGAGATGTCTACACCTGTATCCTGCTTTCTGTTAGAGAGAGATGTCTACACCTGTATCCTGCTTTCTGTTAGAGAGAGATGTCTACACCTGTATCCTGCTTTCTGTTATAGAGATGTCTACACCTGTATCCTGCTTTCTGTTAGAGAGAGATGTCTACACCTGTATCCTGCTTTCTGTTATAGAGAGATGTCTACACCTGTATCCTGCTTTCTGTTATAGAGAGATGTCTACATATGTATCCTGCTTTCTGTTAGAGAGAGATGTCTACACCTGTATCATGCTTTCTGTTAGAGAGAGATGTCTACACCTGTATCCTGCTTTCTGTTAGAGAGAGATGTCTACACCTGTATCCTGCTTTCTGTTAGAGAGAGATGTCTACACCTGTATCCTGCTTTCTGTTAGAGAGAGATGTCTACACCTGTATCCTGCTTTCTGTTAGAAAGAGATGTCTACACCTGTATCCTGCTTTCTGTTAGAGAGAGATGTCTACACCTGTATCCTGCTTTCTGTTATAGAGAGATATCTACACCTGTATCCTGCTTTCTGTTAGAGAGAGATGTCTACACCTGTATCCTGCTTTCTGTTAGAGAGAGATGTCTACACCTGTATCCTGCTTTCTGTTAGAGAGAGATGTCTACACCTGTATCCTGCTTTCTGTTAGAGAGAGATGTCTACACCTGTATCCTGCTTTCTGTTATAGAGAGATGTCTACACCTGTATCCTGCTTTCTGTTAGAGAGAGATGTCTACACCTGTATCCTGCTTTCTGTTATAGAGAGATGTCTACACCTGTATCCTGCTTTCTGTTATAGAGAGATGTCTACACCTGTATCCTGCTTTCTGTTAGAGAGAGATGTCTACACCTGTATCCTGCTTTCTGTTATAGAGATATGTCTACACCTGTATCCTGCTTTCTGTTAGAGAGAGATGTCTACACCTGTATCCTGCTTTCTGTTAGAGAGAGATGTCTACACCTGTATCCTGCTTTCTGTTAGAGAGAGATGTCTACACCTGTATCCTGCTTTCTGTTAGAGAGAGATGTCTACACCTGTATCCTGCTTTCTGTTATAGAGAGATGTCTACACCTGTATCCTGCTTTCTGTTATAGAGAGATATCTACACCTGTATCCTGCTTTCTGTTATAGAGAGATGTCTACACCTGTATCCTGCTTTCTGTTAGAGAGATGTCTACACCTGTATCCTGCTTTCTGTTAGAGAGATGTCTACACCTGTATCCTGCTTTCTGTTAGAGAGAGATGTCTACACCTGTATCCTGCTTTCTGTTAGAGAGAGATGTCTACACCTGTATCCTGCTTTCTGTTAGAGAGAGATGTCTACACCTGTATCCTGCTTTCTGTTAGAGAGAGATGTCTACACCTGTATCCTGCTTTCTGTTATAGAGAGATGTCTACACCTGTATCCTGCTTTCTGTTAGAGAGAGATGTCTACACCTGTATCCTGCTTTCTGTTAGAGAGAGATGTCTACACCTGTATCCTGCTTTCTGTTAGAGAGATGTCTACACCTGTATCCTGCTTTCTGTTAGAGAGAGATGTCTACACCTGTATCCTGCTTTCTGTTAGAGAGAGATGTCTACACCTGTATCCTGCTTTCTGTTAGAGAGAGATGTCTACACCTGTATCCTGCTTTCTGTTAGAGAGAGATGTCTACACCTGTATCCTGCTTTCTGTTAGAGAGAGATGTCTACACCTGTATCCTGCTTTCTGTTAGAGAGAGATGTCTACACCTGTATCCTGCTTTCTGTTAGAGAGATGTCTACACCTGTATCCTGCTTTCTGTTAGAGAGAGATGTCTACACCTGTATCCTGCTTTCTGTTAGAGAGAGATGTCTACACCTGTATCCTGCTTTCTGTTAGAGAGAGATGTCTACACCTGTATCCTGCTTTCTGTTAGAGAGAGATGTCTACACCTGTATCCTGCTTTCTGTTAGAGAGAGATGTCTACACCTGTATCCTGCTTTCTGTTAGAGAGAGATGTCTACACCTGTATCCTGCTTTCTGTTATAGAGATGTCTACACCTGTATCCTGCTTTCTGTTAGAGAGAGATGTCTACACCTGTATCCTGCTTTCTGTTGAGAGAGATGTCTACACCTGTATCCTGCTTTCTGTTAGAGAGAGATGTCTACACCTGTATCCTGCTTTCTGTTAGAGAGATGTCTACACCTGTATCCTGCTTTCTGTTAGAGAGAGATGTCTACACCTGTATCCTGCTTTCTGTTATAGAGAGATGTCTACACCTGTATCCTGCTTTCTGTTAGAGAGAGATGTCTACACCTGTATCCTGCTTTCTGTTAGAGAGATGTCTACACCTGTATCCTGCTTTCTGTTAGAGAGAGATGTCTACACCTGTATCCTGCTTTCTGTTAGAGAGAGATGTCTACACCTGTATCCTGCTTTCTGTTAGAGAGAGATGTCTACACCTGTATCCTGCTTTCTGTTAGAGAGAGATGTCTACACCTGTATCCTGCTTTCTGTTAGAGAGAGATGTCTACACCTGTATCCTGCTTTCTGTTAGAGAGAGATGTCTACACCTGTATCCTGCTTTCTGTTAGAGAGAGATGTCTACACCTGTATCCTGCTTTCTGTTAGAGAGAGATGTCTACACCTGTATCCTGCTTTCTGTTAAGAGAGATGTCTACACCTGTATCCTGCTTTCTGTTAGAGAGAGATGTCTACACCTGTATCCTGCTTTCTGTTAGAGAGAGATGTCTACACCTGTATCCTGCTTTCTGTTATAGAGAGATGTCTACACCTGTATCCTGCTTTCTGTTAGAGAGAGATGTCTACACCTGTATCCTGCTTTCTGTTAGAGAGAGATGTCTACACCTGTATCCTGCTTTCTGTTAGAGAGATGTCTACACCTGTATCCTGCTTTCTGTTAGAGAGAGATGTCTACACCTGTATCCTGCTTTCTGTTAGAGAGAGATGTCTACACCTGTATCCTGCTTTCTGTTAGAGAGAGATGTCTACACCTGTATCCTGCTTTCTGTTAGAGAGAGATGTCTACACCTGTATCCTGCTTTCTGTTAGAGAGAGATGTCTACACCTGTATCCTGCTTTCTGTTGAGAGAGAGATGTCTACACCTGTATCCTGCTTTCTGTTAGAGATGTCTACACCTGTATCCTGCTTTCTGTTAGAGAGATGTCTACACCTGTATCCTGCTTTCTGTTAGAGAGAGATGTCTACACCTGTATCCTGCTTTCTGTTGAGAGAGATGTCTACACCTGTATCCTGCTTTCTGTTAGAGAGAGATGTCTACACCTGTATCCTGCTTTCTGTTAGAGAGAGATGTCTACACCTGTATCCTGCTTTCTGTTAGAGAGAGATGTCTACACCTGTATCCTGCTTTCTGTTAGAGAGAGATGTCTACACCTGTATCCTGCTTTCTGTTATAGAGATGTCTACACCTGTATCCTGCTTTCTGTTAGAGAGAGATGTCTACACCTGTATCCTGCTTTCTGTTTGAGAGAGATGTCTACACCTGTATCCTGCTTTCTGTTATAGAGAGATGTCTACACCTGTATCCTGCTTTCTGTTATAGAGAGATGTCTACACCTGTATCCTGCTTTCTGTTAGAAAGAGATGTCTACACCTGTATCCTGCTTTCTGTTAGAGAGAGATGTCTACACCTGTATCCTGCTTTCTGTTAGAGAGAGATGTCTACACCTGTATCCTGCTTTCTGTTTGAGAGAGATGTCTACACCTGTATCCTGCTTTCTGTTAGAAAGAGATGTCTACACCTGTATCCTGCTTTCTGTTAGAAAGAGATGTCTACACCTGTATCCTGCTTTCTGTTAGAGAGATATGTCTACACCTGTATCCTGCTTTCTGTTATAGAGAGATATCTACACCTGTATCCTACTTTCTGTTATAGAGAGATGTCTACACCTGTATCCTGCTTTCTGTTAGAGAGAGATGTCTACACCTGTATCCTGCTTTCTGTTAGAGAGAGATGTCTACACCTGTATCCTGCTTTCTGTTATAGAGATGTCTACACCTGTATCCTGCTTTCTGTTAGAGAGAGATGTCTACACCTGTATCCTGCTTTCTGTTATAGAGAGATGTCTACACCTGTATCCTGCTTTCTGTTATAGAGAGATGTCTACATATGTATCCTGCTTTCTGTTAGAGAGAGATGTCTACACCTGTATCATGCTTTCTGTTAGAGAGAGATGTCTACACCTGTATCCTGCTTTCTGTTAGAGAGAGATGTCTACACCTGTATCCTGCTTTCTGTTATAGAGATGTCTACACCTGTATCCTGCTTTCTGTTAGAGAGAGATGTCTACACCTGTATCCTGCTTTCTGTTAGAGAGATGTCTACACCTGTATCCTGCTTTCTGTTAGAGAGATGTCTACACCTGTATCCTGCTTTCTGTTAGAGAGAGATGTCTACACCTGTATCCTGCTTTCTGTTATAGAGAGATGTCTACACCTGTATCCTGCTTTCTGTTAGAGAGAGATGTCTACACCTGTATCCTGCTTTCTGTTAGAGAGATGTCTACACCTGTATCCTGCTTTCTGTTAGAGAGAGATGTCTACACCTGTATCCTGCTTTCTGTTAGAGAGAGATGTCTACACCTGTATCCTGCTTTCTGTTAGAGAGAGATGTCTACACCTGTATCCTGCTTTCTGTTAGAGAGAGATGTCTACACCTGTATCCTGCTTTCTGTTAGAGAGAGATGTCTACACCTGTATCCTGCTTTCTGTTAGAGAGAGATGTCTACACCTGTATCCTGCTTTCTGTTAGAGAGAGATGTCTACACCTGTATCCTGCTTTCTGTTATAGAGAGATGTCTACACCTGTATCCTGCTTTCTGTTAGAGAGAGATGTCTACACCTGTATCCTGCTTTCTGTTAGAGAGAGATGTCTACACCTGTATCCTGCTTTCTGTTAGAGAGAGATGTCTACACCTGTATCCTGCTTTCTGTTATAGAGAGATGTCTACACCTGTATCCTGCTTTCTGTTAGAGAGAGATGTCTACACCTGTATCCTGCTTTCTGTTAGAGAGAGATGTCTACACCTGTATCCTGCTTTCTGTTAGAGAGATGTCTACACCTGTATCCTGCTTTCTGTTAGAGAGAGATGTCTACACCTGTATCCTGCTTTCTGTTAGAGAGAGATGTCTACACCTGTATCCTGCTTTCTGTTAGAGAGAGATGTCTACACCTGTATCCTGCTTTCTGTTAGAGAGAGATGTCTACACCTGTATCCTGCTTTCTGTTAGAGAGAGATGTCTACACCTGTATCCTGCTTTCTGTTAGAGAGAGATGTCTACACCTGTATCCTGCTTTCTGTTAGAGATGTCTACACCTGTATCCTGCTTTCTGTTAGAGAGATGTCTACACCTGTATCCTGCTTTCTGTTAGAGAGAGATGTCTACACCTGTATCCTGCTTTCTGTTAGAGAGAGATGTCTACACCTGTATCCTGCTTTCTGTTAGAGAGAGATGTCTACACCTGTATCCTGCTTTCTGTTAGAGAGAGATGTCTACACCTGTATCCTGCTTTCTGTTAGAGAGAGATGTCTACACCTGTATCCTGCTTTCTGTTAGAGAGAGATGTCTACACCTGTATCCTGCTTTCTGTTATAGAGATGTCTACACCTGTATCCTGCTTTCTGTTAGAGAGAGATGTCTACACCTGTATCCTGCTTTCTGTTTGAGAGAGATGTCTACACCTGTATCCTGCTTTCTGTTATAGAGAGATGTCTACACCTGTATCCTGCTTTCTGTTATAGAGAGATGTCTACACCTGTATCCTGCTTTCTGTTAGAAAGAGATGTCTACACCTGTATCCTGCTTTCTGTTAGAGAGAGATGTCTACACCTGTATCCTGCTTTCTGTTAGAGAGAGATGTCTACACCTGTATCCTGCTTTCTGTTTGAGAGAGATGTCTACACCTGTATCCTGCTTTCTGTTATAGAGAGATGTCTACACCTGTATCCTGCTTTCTGTTAGAAAGAGATGTCTACACCTGTATCCTGCTTTCTGTTAGAAAGAGATGTCTACACCTGTATCCTGCTTTCTGTTAGAGAGAGATGTCTACACCTGTATCCTGCTTTCTGTTATAGAGAGATATCTACACCTGTATCCTACTTTCTGTTATAGAGAGATGTCTACACCTGTATCCTGCTTTCTGTTAGAGAGAGATGTCTACACCTGTATCCTGCTTTCTGTTAGAGAGAGATGTCTACACCTGTATCCTGCTTTCTGTTATAGAGATGTCTACACCTGTATCCTGCTTTCTGTTAGAGAGAGATGTCTACACCTGTATCCTGCTTTCTGTTATAGAGAGATGTCTACACCTGTATCCTGCTTTCTGTTATAGAGAGATGTCTACATATGTATCCTGCTTTCTGTTAGAGAGAGATGTCTACACCTGTATCATGCTTTCTGTTAGAGAGAGATGTCTACACCTGTATCCTGCTTTCTGTTAGAGAGAGATGTCTACACCTGTATCCTGCTTTCTGTTAGAGAGAGATGTCTACACCTGTATCCTGCTTTCTGTTAGAGAGAGATGTCTACACCTGTATCCTGCTTTCTGTTAGAAAGAGATGTCTACACCTGTATCCTGCTTTCTGTTGGAGAGAGATGTCTACACCTGTATCCTGCTTTCTGTATAGAGAGATATCTACACCTGTATCCTGCTTTCTGTTAGAGAGATGTCTACACCTGTATCCTGCTTTCTGTTAGAGAGAGATGTCTACACCTGTATCCTGCTTTCTGTTAGAGAGAGATGTCTACACCTGTATCCTGCTTTCTGTTATAGAGAGATGTCTACACCTGTATCCTGCTTTCTGTTAGAGAGAGATGTCTACACCTGTATCCTGCTTTCTGTTATAGAGAGATGTCTACACCTGTATCCTGCTTTCTGTTATAGAGAGATGTCTACACCTGTATCCTGCTTTCTGTTAGAGAGAGATGTCTACACCTGTATCCTGCTTTCTGTTATAGAGATATGTCTACACCTGTATCCTGCTTTCTGTTAGAGAGAGATGTCTACACCTGTATCCTGCTTTCTGTTAGAGAGAGATGTCTACACCTGTATCCTGCTTTCTGTTAGAGAGAGATGTCTACACCTGTATCCTGCTTTCTGTTAGAGAGATGTCTACACCTGTATCCTGCTTTCTGTTATAGAGAGATGTCTACACCTGTATCCTGCTTTCTGTTATAGAGAGATGTCTACACCTGTATCCTGCTTTCTGTTAGAGAGATGTCTACACCTGTATCCTGCTTTCTGTTAGAGAGATGTCTACACCTGTATCCTGCTTTCTGTTAGAGAGAGATGTCTACACCTGTATCCTGCTTTCTGTTAGAGAGAGATGTCTACACCTGTATCCTGCTTTCTGTTAGAGAGAGATGTCTACACCTGTATCCTGCTTTCTGTTAGAGAGAGATGTCTACACCTGTATCCTGCTTTCTGTTATAGAGAGATGTCTACACCTGTATCCTGCTTTCTGTTATAGAGAGATGTCTACACCTGTATCCTGCTTTCTGTTAGAGAGAGATGTCTACACCTGTATCCTGCTTTCTGTTAGAGAGAGATGTCTACACCTGTATCCTGCTTTCTGTTAGAGAGAGATGTGTGTGTGTGTGTTTTACCTGGAGTTGATAGGAGAGGTAGGAGTAGAGGCGGGGGCCGGAGTATCAGTCTCATCTTCCTCATCCTCACCCCACTCTTCCTCTCTCAGAGGGGTAATGTTGTTCCCCAGCCACACAGAATGGATGGACACCTGATGGAGAGAGAGACATTAAAGGAGAAGAATTAGAGAGAGAGAGAGAGAGAGAGAGAAATATCCTGAAAATATAGACAACTATGACAGTCATTTTGTCTGTCTGTCGGTCAGTCAGTTAGTCTGCCCTGTCCTCCCTCCCTCCCTCCCTCCCGCCATCATACCTGTCCCAGTTTGTAGTCCATGTTGCCCATCTCTCTACCCCTCCCTCCCTCCCTCCCTCCCTCCCTCCATCCACCTGTCCCAGTTTGTAGTCCATGTTGCCCATCTCTGTACCCCTCCCACCCTCCCTCCATCCCTCCCTCCCTCCATCCCACCTGTCCCAGTTTGTAGTCCATGTTGCCCATCCCTCCATCCCACCTGTCCCAGTTTGTAGTCCATGTTGCCCATCTCTCTACCCCTCCCTCCCTCCCTCCCTCCCTCCCTCCATCCCACCTGTCCCAGTTTGTAGTCCATGTTGCCCATCTCTCTACCCCTCCCTCCATCCCACCTGTCCCAGTTTGTAGTCCATGTTGCCCATCTCTCTCTCTGTGTTGATCTGGAGCAGGAGCTTCTCATGGCTGATCAGTGTACCTGCTGAGAGATACACGTATACTTAGTGGCAGGTTGGAAACACACACTGTTCATGAATTACTATGACCTCTGAACCCTGCACAGCAGAATGTATTTGACCCCAGGACGACATTACTAGAAAAAACTATGAGGACTACCTGGTGAGACTGCAGACAGGGAGGGGACAGGGTCCCAGGTGTGGTAGGGGTGGGGTGTTACCTGGTGAGACTGCAGACAGGGAGGGGACAGGGTCCCAGGTGTGGTAGGGGTGGGGTGTTACCTGGTGAGACTGCAGACAGGGAGGGGACAGGGTCCCAGGTGTGGTAGGGGGTGGGGTGTTACCTGGTGAGACTGCAGACAGGGAGGGGACAGGGTCCCAGGTGTGGTAGGGGTGGGGTGTTACCTGGTGAGACTGCAGACAGGGAGGGGACAGGGTCCCAGGTGTGTTACCTGGTGAGACAGCAGACAGGGAGGGGACAGGGTCCCAGGTGTGTTACCTGGTGAGACTGCAGACAGAGAGGGGACAGGGTCCCAGGTGTGTTACCTGGTGAGACAGCAGACAGGGAGGGGACAGGGTCCCAGGTGTGGTAGGGGTGGGGTGTTACCTGGTGAGACAGCAGACAGGGAGGGGACAGGGTCCCAGGTGTGTTACCTGGTGAGACAGCAGACAGGGAGGGGACAGGGTCCCAGGTGTGTTACCTGGTGAGACAGCAGACGGAGAGGGGACAGGGTCCCAGGTGTGGTAGGGGTGGGGTGTTACCTGGTGAGACTGCAGACAGGGATGGGACAGGGTCCCAGGTGTGGTAGGGGTGGGGTGTTACCTGGTGAGACAGCAGACGGAGAGGGGACAGGGTCCCAGGTGTGGTAGGGGTGGGGTGTTACCTGGTGAGACTGCAGACAGGGAGGGGACAGGGTCCCAGGTGTGTTACCTGGTGAGACAGCAGACAGAGAGGGGACAGGGTCCCAGGTGTGGTAGGGGTGGGGTGTTACCTGGTGAGACTGCAGACAGGGAGGGGACAGGGTCCCAGGTGTGTTACCTGGTGAGACTGCAGACAGAGAGGGGACAGGGTCCCAGGTGTGGTAGGGGTGGGGTGTTACCTGGTGAGACTGCAGACAGAGAGGGGACAGGGTCCCAGGTGTGTTACCTGGTGAGACAGCAGACAGAGAGGGGACAGGGTCCCAGGTGTGGTAGGGGTGGGGTGTTACCTGGTGAGACTGAAGACAGAGAGGGGACAGGGTCCCAGGTGTGGTAGGGGTGGGGTGTTACCTGGTGAGACAGCAGACAGAGAGGGGACAGGGTCCCAGGTGTGGTAGGGGTGGGGGTGTTACCTGGTGAGACAGCAGACAGAGAGGGGACAGGGTCCCAGTGTGTGGTAGGGGTGGGGTGTTACCTGGTGAGACTGCAGACAGAGAGGGGACAGGGTCCCAGGTGTGGTAGGGGTGGGGTGTTACCTGGTGAGACAGCAGACAGAGAGGGGACAGGGTCCCAGGTGTGGTAGGGGTGGGGTGTTACCTGGTGAGACAGCAGACAGAGAGGGGACAGGGTCCCAGGTGTGGTAGGGGTGGGGGTGTTACCTGGTGAGACTGCAGACAGAGAGGGGACAGGGTCCCAGGTGT
>NW_025536311.1:35000-62566 GCF_020615455.1 Coregonus clupeaformis
TGGACCTCCATAACAACGACATATCAGGTTATAAACACTTAAAGGATCAGTCTAACAGTCTACTGTAGATATGGAATGGACCTCCATAACAACGACATATCAGGTTATAAACACTTAACAAAGGATCAGTCTACTGTAGATATGGAATGGACCTCCATAACAACGACATATCAGGTTATAAACACTTAACAAAGGATCAGTCTACTGTAGATATGGAATGGACCTCCATAACAACGACATATCAGGTTATAAACACTTGACAAAGGATCAGTCTAACAGTCTACTGTAGATATGGAATGGACCTCCATAACAACGACATATCAGGTTATAAACACTTAACAAAGGATCAGTCTAACAGTCTACTGTAGATATGGAATGGACCTCCATAACAACGACATATCAGGTTATAAACACTTAACAAAGGATCAGTCTAACAGTCTACTGTAGATATGGAATGGACCTCCATAACAACGACATATCAGGCTATAAACACTTAACAAAGGATCAGTCTAACAGTCTAACTGTAGATATGGAATGGACCTCCATAACAACGACATATCAGGTTATAAACACTTAACAAAGGATCAGTCTAACAGTCTAACTGTAGATATGGAATGGACCTCCATAACAACGACATATCAGGTTATAAACACTTAACAAAGGATCAGTCTAACAGTCTAACTGTAGATATGGAATGGACCTCCATAACAACGACATATCAGGTTATAAACACTTAACAAAGAATCAGTCTAACAGTCTACTGTAGATATGGAATGGACCTCCATAACAACGACATATCAGGTTATAAACACTTAACAAAGGATCAGTCTAACTGTAGATATGGAATGGACCTCCATAACAACGACATATCAGGTTATAAACACTTAACAAAGGATCAGTCTAACTGTAGATATGGAATGGACCTCCATAACAACGACATAGCTTCAGCTTGTAAATCAGCTAGAAAGATGTGTCGGCATCGAGTAATTGTCTCTGGCCCCCTCCCAGTTAGGGGAAGTGACGAGCTCTACAGCAGAGTCTCAGCACTTAATCGCTGGTTGAAAACTGTTTTCTGCCCCTCCCAAAAGATAACATTTGTGGATAATTGGCCCTCTTTCTGGGACTCACCCACAAACAGGACCAAGCCTGACCTGCTGAGGAGTGACGGACTCCATCCTAGCTGGAGGGGGTGCTCTCCTCTTATCTACCAACATAGATAGGGCTCTAACTCCTCTAGCCCCACAGTGAAATAGGGTGCAGGCCAGGCAGCAGGCTGTTAGCCAACCTGCCAGCTTAGTGGAGTCTGCCAATAGCACAGTCAGTGTAGTCAGCTCAGCCATACCCATTGAGACTGTGTCTGTGCCTCGACCTAGGTTGGGCAAAACTAAACATGGCGGTGTTCACCCTAGCAATCTTATTAGGATAAAGACCTCCTCCATTCCTGCCATTATTGAAAGAGATCGTGATACCTCACATCTCAAAATAGGGTTACTTAATGTTAGATCCCTCACTTCAAAGGCAGTCATAGTCAATGAACTAATCACTGATCATAATCTCGATGTGATTGGCCTGACTGAAACATGGCTTAAGCCTGATGAATTTGCTGTGTTAAATGAGGCCTCACCTCCTGGTTACACTAGTGACCATATTCCCCGTGCATCCCGCAAAGGCGGAGGTGTTGCTAACATTTACGATAGCAAATTTCAATTTACAAAAAAAAAATGGCGTTTTCATCTTTTGAGCTTCTAGTCATGAAATCTATGCAGCCTACTCAATCACTTTTTATAGCTACTGTTTACAGGCCTCCTGGGCCATATACAGCTTCCTCTCTGAGTTTCCTGAATTCCTATCAGACCTTGTAGTCATAGCAGATCATATTCTAATTTTTGGTGATTTTAATATTCACATGGAGAAGTCCACAGACCCACTCCAAAAGTCTTTCGGAGCCATTATCGACTCAGTGGGTTTTGTCCAACATGTCTCTGGACCTACTCACTGCCACAGTCATACTCTGGACCTAGTTTTGTCCCATGGAATAAATGTTGTAGATCTTAATGTTTTTCCACAAAATCCTGGACTATCGGACCACCATTTTATTACATTTGCAATCGCAACAAATAATCTGCTCAGACCCCAACCAAGGAGCATCAAAAGTCGTGCTATAAATTCTCAAACAACACAAAAATTCATTGATGCCCTTCCAGACTCCTTCTGCCTACCCAAGGACGTCAGAGGACAAAAATCAGTTAACCACTTAACTGAGGAACTCAATTTAACCTTGCGCAATACCCTAGATGCAGTTGCACCCCTAAAAACGAAAAACATTTGTCATAAGAAACTAGCTCCCTGGTATACAGAAAATACCCGAGCTTTGAAGCAAGCTTCCAGGAAATTGGAACGGAAATGGCGCCACACCAAACTGGAAGTCTTCCGACTAGCTTGGAAAGACAGTACCGTGCAGTACCGAAGAGCCCTCACTGCTGCTCGATCATCCTACTTTTCCAACTTAATTGAGGAAAATAAGAACAATCCAAAATTTCTTTTGATACTGTTGCAAAGCTAACTAAAAAGCAGCATTCCCAAGAGAGGATGGCTTTCACTTCAGCAGTGATAAATTCATGAACTTCTTTGAGGAAAAGATCATGACCATTAGAAAGCAAATTACGGACTCCTCTTTGAATCTGCGTATTCCTCCAGGGCTTAGCTGTCCTGGATCTGCACATCTGCGAGGGCCTGGGATCGGGAGAGACACTTAAGTGTTTTAGTACTATATCTCTTGACACAATGATGAAAATAATCATGGCCTCTAAACCTTCAAGCTGCATACTGGATCCTATTCCTACTAAACTGCTGAAGGAGCTGCTTCCTGTGCTTGGCCCTCCTATGTTGAACATAATAAACAGCTCTCTATCCACCGGATGTGTACCAAACTCACTAAAAGTGGCAGTGATAAAGCCTCTCTTGAAAAAGCCAAACCTTGACCCGGAAAATATAAAAAACTATCGGCCTATATCGAATCTTCCATTCCTCTCAAAAATTTTAGAAAAAGCTGTTGCGCAGCAACTCACTGCCTTTCTGAAGACAAACAATGTATACGAAATGCTTCAGTCTGGTTTTAGACCCCATCATAGCACTGAGACTGCACTTGTGAAGGTGGTAAATGACCTTTTAATGGCGTCAGACCGAGGCTCTGCATCTGTCCTCGTGCTACTAGACCTTAGTGCTGCCTTTGACACCATCGATCACCACATTCTTTTGGAGAGACTGGAAACCCAAATTGGTCTACACGGACAAGTTCTGGCCTGGTTTAGATCCTACCTGTCGGAAAGATATCAGTTTGTCTCTGTGAATGGTCTGTCCTCCGACAAATCAACTGTACATTTCGGTGTTCCTCAAGGTTCCGTTTTAGGACCACTATTGTTTTCACTATATATTTTACCTCTTGGGGATGTTATTCGAAAACATAATGTTAACTTTCACTGCTATGCGGATGACACACAGCTGTACATTTCAATGAAACATGGTGAAGCCCCAAAATTGCCCTCGCTAGAAGCCTGTGTTTCAGACATAAGGAAGTGGATGGCTGAAAACTTTTTACTTTTAAACTCGGACAAAACAGAGATGCTTGTTCTAGGTCCCAAGAAACAAAGAGATCTTCTGTTAAATCTGACAATTCATCTAGATGGTTGTAAAGTCGTCTCAAATAAAACTGTGAAGGACCTCGGTGTTACTCTTGACCCTGATCTCTCTTTTGACGAACATATCAAGACTGTTTCAAGGACAGCTTTTTTCCATCTACGTAACATTGCAAAAATCAGAAATTTTCTGTCCAAAAATGATGCAGAAAAAATTAATCCATGCATTTGTTACTTCTAGGTTAGACTACTGCAATGCTCTATTTTTCCGGCTACCCGGATAAAGCACTAAATAAACTTCAGTTAGTGCTAAATACGGCTGCTAGAATCCTGACTAGAACCAAGAAATTTGATCATATTACTCCAGTGCTAGCTTCCCTACACTGGCTTCCTGTTAAGGCAAGGGCTGATTTCAAGGTTTTACTGTTAACCTATAAAGCGTTACATGGGCTTGCTCCTACCTATCTTTCCGAGTTGGTCCTGCCGTACATACCAATACGTACGCTACGGTCACAAGACGCAGGCCTCCTAATTGTCCCTAGAATTTCTAAGCAAACAGCGGGAGGCAGGGCTTTCTCCTATAGATCTCCATTTTTATGGAACAGTCTGCCTACCCATGTGAGAGACGCAGACTCGGTCTCAACCTTTAAGTCTTTACTGAAGACTTATCTCTTCAGTAGGTCATATGATTGAGTGTAGTCTGGCCCAGGAGTGTGAAGGTGAACGGAAAGGCTGGAGCAACGAACAGCCCTTGCTGTCTCTGCCGGGCCGGTTCCCCTCTCCACTGGGGTTCTCTGCCTCTAACCCTGTTGCAGGGGCTGAGTCACTGGCTTGCTGGTGCTCTTTCATGCCGTCCCTGGGAGGGGTGCGTCACTTGAGTGGGTTGAGTTACTGACGTGATCTTCCTGTCTGGGGTTGGCGCCCCCCCCTTGGTTTGTGCTGTGGTGGAGACCTCTGTGGGCTATACTCGGCCTTGTCTCAGGATTGTAAGTTGGTGGTTGGGGATATCCCTCTAGTGGTGCGGGGGCTGTGCTTTGGCGGAGTGGGTGGGGTTATATCCTTCCTGTTTGGCCCTGTCCGGGGTTTCTTCGGATGGGGCCACAGTGTCTCCGGACCGCTCCTGTCTCAGCCTCCAGTATTTATGCTGCAGTAGTTTATGTGTCGGGGGGCTGGGGTTAGTTGGTTATACCTGGAGTACTTCTCCTGTCTTATCCAGTGTCCTGTGTGAATTTAAGTATGCTCTCTCTAATTCTCTCGTTCTCTCTTTCTCTCTGAGAACCTGAGCCCTAGGACCATACGTCAGGACTACCGGGCATGATGACACCTTGCTGTCCCCAGTCCGCCTGGCCTTGCTGCTATTCCAGTTTCAACTGTTCTGCCTGCGGTTATGGAACCCCTACCTGTCCCAGACCTGCTGTTTTCAACTCTTAATGATCGGCTATGAAAAGCCAACTGAGATTTATTCCTGATTATTATTTGACCATGCTTGTCACTTATGAACATTTTTGAACATCTTGGCATGGTTCTGTTATAATCTCCACCCGGCACAGCCAGAAGAGGACTGGCCACCCCTCATAGCCTGGTTCCTCTCTAGGTTTCTTCCTAGGCTTTCGCCTTTCTAGGGAGTTTTTCCTAGCCACCGTGCTTCTACACCTGCATTACTAGCTGTTTGGGGTTTTAGGCTGGGTTTCTGTACAGCACTTCGAGATATTAGCTGATGTAAGAAGGGCTATATAAAATAAAATTGATAAAATTGATTGATGATCAGGTTATAAACACTTAACAAAGGATCAGTCTAACAGTCTAACTGTAGATATGGAATGGACCTCCATAACAACGACATATCAGGTTATAAACACTTAACAAAGGATCAGTCTAACTGTAGATATGGAATGGACCTCCATAACAACGACATATCAGGCTATAAACACTTAAAGGATCAGTCTAACAGTCTACTGTAGATATGGAATGGACCTCCATAACAACGACATATCAGGCTATAAACACTTAAAGGATCAGTCTAACAGTCTACTGTAGATATGGAATGGACCTCCATAACAACAACATATCAGGCTATAAACACTTAAAGGATCAGTCTAACAGTCTCCTGTAGATATGGAATGGACCTCCATAACAACGACATATCAGGTTATAAACACTTAACAAAGGATCAGTCTAACAGTCTAACTGTAGATATGGAATGGACCTCCATAACAACGACATATCAGGTTATAAACACTTAACAAAGGATCAGTCTAACTGTAGATATGGAATGGACCTCCATAACAACGACATATCAGGTTATAAACACTTAACAAAGGATCAGTCTAACAGTCTAACTGTAGATATGGAATGGACCTCCATAACAACGACATATCAGGTTATAAACACTTAAAGGATCAGTCTAACAGTCTAACTGTAGATATGGAATGGACCTCCATAACAACGACATATCAGGTTATAAACACTTAAAGGATCAGTCTACTGTAGATATGGAATGGACCTCCATAACAACGACATATCAGGTTATAAACACTTAAAGGATCAGTCTAACAGTAGATATGGGATGGACCTCTCACCCAGTGTGTTGATGCGATAGAGGAACTCTCTGAAGACGTCTTTCTCCTGAAGGAACTCAACAGGGATCTCAGGCAGGGTGGTCCCAAACTCTCCCCCTGGCCGAGGGGCCCAGCCCAGCTTCCACACCTACAGGAGGTTGCATACGCACGTTACCGGGGAACTACAATGGAAAGTAAGTAGTCCTTTAGCTGCTACACTGGACACAGAAGTTTAAAAAGTGTTCCTTGGCATGAGCTGCAAGTTGAAAAGGTCAAACTAGAAGCAGACGGTAGGTTTCTGCTGCGCAGCGCCGAGCCTCTGGGCAGAGCCGTGTGGCGATGTTTCATTGAATTTTACATTTTTTACATTTTAGTCATTTAGCAGACGCTCTTATCCAGAGCGACTTACAGGAGCAATTAGGGTTAAGAGTGCCTTGCTCAAGGGCACGTCGGCAGATTTTTCACCTAGTCCGCTCGGGGATTTAAGAACCAGCGACCTTTTCGGTTACTGGCACAACGCTCTTAACCACTAAAGCTACCTGCCGCCCCGCTCTGCAAACTTCTCTCACACACACAGTGACTGACCAGGGGCGGTACTCTGGTGTAGCTGTTGACCAGCGGCAGTCTGGACAGACTGATGATGATGTTGCGGAGCGTGGGCGTGAGGAAGGCTGGGATTCCGCTGTTTCTACGGTGACCCAGAGACAGAACGCTCTGGAGACCCTCCACCAGCTCGGCCATGATCTCACACGACCGCCGCTCACACACGTCTGGGACACACAAACACACACACACACACACACACACACACACACACACGTTAGAGAGAACAGTAACACATCTAATGCACATTAAAACCCAGCAAGCCAACATACTGTACTGTTAGCCCCTAGCCAGAAGACTTCACTATGATTAAACGTGTTCTACCACACTGAAAGTGACCGACTAAAACGCAACAATTATTTAAAAATATACAACTCTGTTGTATGAATGTAAGATAATGGAAACACAAAATAACTACACTACTGTCAGTGTTAGGAGAGTGGACCTGGTCTGAACCAACAACTATACTACTGTCAGTGTTAGGAGAGTGGACCTGGTCTGAACCAACAACTATACTACTGTCAGTGTTAGGAGAGTGGACCTGGTCTGAACCAACAACTACACTACTGTCAGTGTTAGGAGAGTGGACCTGGTCTGAACCAACAACTACACTACTGTCAGTGTTTGGAGAGTGGACCTGGTCTGAATCAACAACTACACTACTTACTGTCAGTGTTTGGAGAGTGGACCTGGTCTGAACCAACAACTATACTACTGTCAGTGTTTGGAGAGTGGACCTGGTCTGAATCAACAACTACACTACTGTCAGTGTTAGGAGAGTGGACCAGGTCTGAACCAACAACTACACTACTGTCAGTGTTAGGAGAGTGGACCAGGTCTGAACCAACAACTACACTACTGTCAGTGTTAGGAGAGTGGACCTGGTCTGAATCAACAACTATACTACTGTCAGTGTTAGGAGAGTGGATCTGGTCTGAATCAACAACTACACTACTGTCAGTGTTAGGAGAGTGGATCTGGTCTGAATCAACAACTACACTACTGTCAGTGTTTGGAGAGTGGACCTGGTCTGAACCAACAACTATACTACTGTCAGTGTTAGGAGAGTGGACCTGGTCTGAACCAACAACTACACTACTGTCAGTGTTAGGAGAGTGGACCTGGTCTGAACCAACAACTACACTACTGTCAGTGTTTGGAGAGTGGACCTGGTCTGAACCAACAACTATACTACTGTCAGTGTTTGGAGAGTGGACCTGGTCTGAACCAACAACTACACTACTGTCAGTGTTAGGAGAGTGGACCTGGTCTGAACCAACAACTATACTACTGTCAGTGTTTGGAGAGTGGACCTGGTCTGAATCAACAACTACACTACTGTCAGTGTTAGGAGAGTGGACCTGGTCTGAACCAACAACTATACTACTGTCAGTGTTTGGAGAGTGGACCTGGTCTGAACCAACAACTATACTACTGTCAGTGTTAGGAGAGTGGACCTGGTCTGAACCAACAACTATACTACTGTCAGTGTTTGGAGAGTGGACCTGGTCTGAACCAACAACTATACTACTGTCAGTGTTTGGAGAGTGGACCTGGTCTGAATCAACAACTACACTACTGTCAGTGTTAGGAGAGTGGACCTGGTCTGAATCAACAACTATACTACTTACTGTCAGTGTTTGGAGAGTGGACCAGGTCTGAATCACAGTCTGACCCTGTGGTTCTCTTCCTCTCTGGATGTAAGAGCTGGTCACCTGGACCCACCGCCACTAGAGAGGGGAGAAGAGAGGAGAGAGGAGAGAGGAGAGAGAGAGTAGAGGAGAGAGAGTAGAGGAGAGGAGAGAGGAGAGAGAGGAGAGGAGAGAGGAGAGTAGAGTAGAGTAGAGGAGAGAGAGAGGAGAGGAGAGAGAGAGAGTAGAGAGGAGAGAGGAGAGAGGAGAGAGAGAGAGGGCCAAAGGGAGGGAGCGAGAGAGAGTTCAATACTTTATTCAGATGCGCAATAAAACATTGACATGCAGAGGAAAAGCCTAGAAGTAATTTAGGCAATAAGGCCAGAGGGGGTGTGGTATATGGCCAATATACCACGGCTAAGGGCTGTTCTTAAACACGACGCAACGCAGAGTTCCTGGATACAGCCCTTAGCTGTGGTATATTGGCCATATACCACAAACCCCAGAGGTGCCTTACTGCTATTATAAACTGGTTACCAACGTAATTAGAACAGTAAAAATAAATGTTTTGTCATACCCGTGGTATACTGTCTGATATACCAGCATTCAGGGCTCGAACCACCCAGTTTAATAATGAACGTTTAGTCACACAACACCCAAAATCCACTCATTCTGACCAGGCTCATTCCCCTCTCTCCTTCACACACCCACTAACCTGCAGTGATGAGGAGCCGTAGACAGTGTATGACAGAGCAGGTGTGTGTTTTGTACCGGGCTGTAGACAGCCTATACCAGACACAGGGCTGTTGGAGGGCCAGACACAGGCAGGACAGAGCCCACTGCAGGTCAACACTCAGAGGAACACTGTCCTTGAGAACACGCCACACCACCAACTAGAGAGAGAGAGAGATACACACCATAAAGCAGCGGGGTTTTTTCTGGATCATAAAGGGGTTTAGGTTGTGGGCGTGGCCGGCTGAATTTTAGATATCATTTTAAAGGCCCCCATTTTGCCGGTGTAGAGAAATGTTAAAACCATTTTTTTTTGCAGATTTCATGCAATTCTATGCATTTTGCCATGGCTAATGCTGTGTCCTTTAGCTCAAACATAATAAACTAAATCAATACAGCTAAATTCATTGTTTGGGGAATTTTCAGTTTTGGTGATTGTTATTTCTCAATGATTACATTATTACAAAATACATAGATCCATTATCCTTTTCTACATATTTTCTATCTAGTTTTAGTGGTCTATACATTGAAACGTTTTTCCCTAAAATTAATTTATAAAATATTTTACACTGTTTGGACATGGACGCTTAGTTAAGTCTTTTCTCATTGGCCAGGAAAAGGGTCAAGAGTTAAGAGGTCAGGGATTATGACCTTCTTACCTCGGTAGCCATGGCGATGAAGGTGGTGATGAGATGTTGTTTGTCTTCAGGGATTTGTAGAGAGGAAGGAAGCTGACCCACACACAGCAGATACTGAGACAGCGCTCTACACAGAGACATCACCCGCGGGTAGAGCCCTGCCTCACCTAGAATACACACACACAGCAGATACTGAGACAGCGCTCTACACAGAGACATCACCCGCGGGTAGAGCCCTGCCTCACCTAGAATACACACACACAGCAGATACTGAGACAGCGCTCTACACAGAGACGTCACCCGCGGGTAGAGCCCTGCCTCACCGAGAGAACAACAGAAGAATCGACATGTGAAAGAGAATATATAAAACACACTAGTTTCAGGTTCTGCAAAAATACGCTCTTTTAATTTCAAGATGAAATGCCTTGCTTCAGGGCACGACGGCAGCAGAACCTGGGAGCACCAGGATACCGTAAAGTCCAGCACAGACTACGATTTTAGCAGTCTTACGCCAATACTTTTCCCCGTCTTGGCTTGTTCATTGTGTCACGTCTAAGGTCTGCTGATTAAGTGGCGCTACGTCGAAGGTCGAAGGTCGAAGGCTCTGACAGCGTTCTGACAGCGTTCTGACAGCGTTCTGACAACGTTCTGACAGCGTTCTGACAGCGTTCTGACAGCGTTCTGACAGCGTTCTGACAGCGTTCTGACAGCGTTCTGACAGCGTTCTGACAGCGTTCTGACAGCGTTCTGACAGCGTTCTGACAGCGTTCTGACAGCGTTCTGACAGCGCTCTGACAGCGTTCTGACAGCGCTCTGACAGCGTTCTGACAGCGTTCTGACAGCGTTCTGACAGCGTTCTGACAACGTTCTGACAGCGTTCCGACAGCGTTCTGACAGCGTTCTGACAGCGTTCTGACAGCGTTCCGACAGCGTTCCGACAGCGTTCCGACAGCGTCAGACATTTTGAGCCTTTATATACTGTGTACTGTGGCTGGTGTTACGTGCAGATCCCAGTGACTGACCAATAGGAACACAGCAATACGATTACTGCGAATAGTCAGATTAACATAATAGTTTGATTTAAACGCTGTGTGAGAAGAACAATTTACGACCTTGCAATCAAAATAAAACGTTCTACTGTTACCACAGCGACCACGTTATTTTTTTCCGTATTTGATTCTGAGTTGGGACATATAAAAGTTTGTATGTGAAAACTATTTCTAAGATGCATAATACTTTCAGTTTTTCCGAACTCACTTGGGAGTCGTGCGCTGCTGGTGCTGGCAAGCTAATGGCAGAATGCAACGACAGAACTGAAGCAAAATGCTACAATCTGGCCAGGTTGATATCCAGAGTTGTATCTGGTAACATCACAGTGTGATGAAATGATGGTAAAAGACTGACATGCAGCAGGGGAATGCGTTTAGTTGCCAGATCCTCCCATTTTTTTTTGCGCAGCCCAGGATTCTAACCAACAACCTTCCAGTTCCTCTTACCATAGATGATAGCCAGTTTGTCCCAGTAGGGCTCGGCCGGGTCAGGTTTGGCCGGCGGCAGGAAGGAATGGTGAGGAACAGGAAGTAGCTGTGTGACCTCGCCCAGCTGATCCAGGGTCACGGCCAGGGCAGTCTCCAATAGCAATGACCCCTGACCCCGGGTTAACCGCTGAACCCCCAGACTCAGACACGGACAGAGGAGAGACAGGTTGAAGTCCTGATGGAGAGAGAGAGAGGGCGAGAGAGAGAGGGCGAGAGAGAGAGAGCGAGAGAGAGAGAGCGGAGGAGAGAGAGAGAGCGGGCGAGAGAGAGCGGGCGAGAGAGAGAGCGAGGGAGAGAGAGAGAAAGAGAGGGGGAGAGAGAGAGAGAAAGGGAGAGAGAGTGAGAAGGTGGTCAGTGGGTGCTTTGAGGGATAAGACGGGGTAGTTTGGAGGTGTGTGTGTGTGTGTGTGTTACCTTGCAGGTCATGATGGTAGAGAGGTCGTCAGGAGGTAGTTTGGTCAGGAGTTCCGTTGTCTCCAGGAACGACCCGTCACCACGGAGACAACACTGTGACCTCACCAGGGCAACATACCACTCCTGGAACACACACACACACACGGTTAGTACAAGACATACACACGTTGAATATGATATACACAAACACACGTTTTATAAAGCACACACACACACCTTGTCAGCCTCGACTAGTTCAGGGGCAGGTGGCGGTTCCCCATCCAGGGGTGTGATGTCACAGGAGGGAGGGGGGCTGCTGGTGTCCTCGGCAACGGTGGCTCGGAACCTGTCCAGCAGGGGAGTAGAACCTCTGGTGCCTAGCAACAAGAGACAGGAAATGACATCACACATATCACCAGCTTTTTGTTGTAAAAATCTCTTGTTAGGAAAGTAGCTTGTGAAAAGGATACAATGACTGATTGTTTTTAAATACACTTTATATACAAAGGTATGTGGACACCCCTTCAAATTAGTGGATTCGTCCATTTCAGCCACACAATCTCCATAGACAAACATTGGCAGTAGAATGGCCTTACTGAAGAGCTCAGTGACTTTCAACGTGGCACCGTCATATGATGCCACCTTTCCAACAAGTCAGATCGTCAAATTTCTGCCCTGCTAGAGCTGCCCCGGTCAACTGTAAGTGCTGTTATTGTGAAGTGGAAACTTCTAGGAGCAACAACGGCTCAGCCGCGAAGTGGTAGGCCACACAAGCTCACAGAACTGGACCGCCAGGTGCTGAAGCGCGTATCGCGTAAAAATAGTCTGTCCTTGGTTGCAACACTCACTACCGAGTTCAAAACTGCCTCTGGAAGCAACGTCAGCTCAAGAACTGTTCATCGGGATCGTCATGAAATGGGTTTCCATGGCCGAGCAAGCCTAAGACACCATGCACAATGCCAAGCGTCGGCTGGAGTGGTGTAAAGCTCACCGCCATTGGACTCTGGAGCAGTGGAAACAAGTTCTCTGGAGTGATGAATCAGTCCGACGGACTAATCTGGGTTTGGCGGATGCCAGGAGAACGCTACCCGCCCCAATGCACAGTACCAACTGTAAAGTTTGGTGGAGGAGAAATAATGGTCTGGGGCTGTTTTTCATTAGTTCCAGAGAAGAGAAATCTAAACACAACAGCATACAATGCCATTCTAGATGATTCTGTGCTTCCAACTTTGTGGCAACAGTTTGGAGAAGGCCATTTCCTGTTTCAGCATGACAATTCCCCCATGCACAAAAGCGAGGTCCATACAGAAATCTTTTGTTGAGATCGGTGTAGAAGAACTTGACTGGCCTGCACAGAGCCCTGACCTCAACCCATCAAACACCTTTGGGATGAATTGGAACGCCGACTGCGAGCCAGGCCTAAACACCCAACATCTGTGCCCGACCTCACTAATGCTTTTGTGGCTGAATGGAAGCAAGTCCCCGCAGCAATGTTCCAACATCTAGTGGAAAGCCTTCCCAGAAGGGGGGACCAACTCCATATTAAAGCCCATGATTTTGGAATGAGATGTTCAACAAGCAGGTGTCCACAGACTTTTGGTCAGGTAGTGTGTCTTTAAAATAAGAAGATAATGTACCTTTGAATAGAATGAAAGAGGAGAGGAGAGGAGAGGAGAGGAGAGGAGAGGAGAGGAGAGGAGAGGAGAGGAGAGAAGGAAGAGAGGAGGGGAGGAAGAGAGGAGAGGAGGGGAGGAAGAGAAGAGAGGAGAGGAGAGGAGAGGAGAGGAGAGGAGAGGAGAGGAGAGGAGGGGAGGAAGAGAAGAGAGGAGAGGAGAGGAGAGGAGAGGAGAGGAGAGGAGAGGAGAGGGAGAGGAGAGGAGAGGAGAGGAGAGGAGAGAGAGGAGAGGAGAGGAGAGGAGAGGAGAGGAGAGGAGAGGAGAGGAGAGGAGAGGAGAGGAGAGGAGAGAAGGAAGAGAGGAGGGGGAGGAAGAGAGGAGAGGAGGGGAGGAAGAGAAGAGAGGAGAGGAGAGGAGAGGAGAGGAGAGAAGGAAGAGAGGAGGGGGAGGAAGAGAAGAGGAGAGGAGAGGAGAGGAGAGGAGAGGAGAGGAGAGGAGAGAGGAGAGGAGAGGAGAGGAGAGGGAGAGGAGAGGAGAGGAGAGAGAGGAGAGGAGAGGAGAGGAGAGGAGAGGAGGGAGGAAGAGAGGAGAGGAGGGGAGGAAGAGAGGAGAGGAGAGGAGAGGAGAGGAGAGAGAGGAGAGGAGAGGGAGAGGAGAGGAGAGGAGAGGAGAGGAGAGGAGAGGAGAGGAGAGAGAGGAGAGGGAGAGGAGAGGAGAGGAGAGGAGAGGAGAGGAGAGGAGTATTTTTACCTTTGAGCTAGTCCACTGATCTGAAGGTATTCCTGGATTCTGTCCAGTTCCTCTACCGGCAACTGGGCTATACTGTTCTATAGAGGTAGAGAGAGAGCATGTTCAACTGGGCTATACTGTTCTATAGAGGTAGAGAGAGAGAGCATGTTCAACTGGGCTATACTGTTCTATAGAGGTAGAGAGAGAGCATGTTCAACTGGGCTATACTGTTCTATAGAGGTAGAGAGAGAGAGCATGTTCAACTGGGCTATACTGTTCTATAGGAGGTAGAGAGAGAGCATGTTCAACTGGGCTATACTGTTCTATAGGAGGTAGAGAGAGAGCATGTTCAACTGGGCTATACTGTTCTATAGGAGGTAGAGAGAGAGCATGTTCAACTGGGCTATACTGTTCTATAGAGGTAGAGAGAGAGAGCATGTTCAACTGGGCTATACTGTTCTATAGAGGTAGAGAGAGAGAGCATGTTCAACTGGGCTATACTGTTCTATAGAGGTAGAGAGAGAGAGCATGTTCAACTGGGCTATACTGTTCTATAGAGGTAGAGAGAGAGAGCATGTTCAACTGGGCTATACTGTTCTATAGGAGGTAGAGAGAGAGAGCATGTTCAACTGGGCTATACTGTTCTATAGAGGTAGAGAGAGAGCATGTTCAACTGGGCTATACTGTTCTATAGGAGGTAGAGAGAGAGCATGTTCAACTGGGCTATACTGTTCTATAGGAGGTAGAGAGAGAGCATGTTCAACTGGGCTATACTGTTCTATAGAGGTAGAGAGAGAGCATGTTCAACTGGGCTATACTGTTCTATAGAGGTAGAGAGAGAGCATGTTCAACTGGGCTATACTGTTCTATAGAGGTAGAGAGAGAGCATGTTCAACTGGGTTATACTGTTCTATAGAGGTAGAGAGAGAGAGCATGTTCAACTGGGCTATACTGTTCTATAGAGGTAGAGAGAGAGAGCATGTTCAACTGGGCTATACTGTTCTATAGAGGTAGAGAGAGAGCATGTTCAACTGGGCTATACTGTTCTATAGAGGTAGAGAGAGAGCATGTTCAACTGGGCTATACTGTTCTATAGAGGTAGAGAGAGAGAGCATGTTCAACTGGGCTATACTGTTCTATAGGAGGTAGAGTAGAGAGCATGTTCAACTGGGCTATACTGTTCTATAGGAGGTTAGAGGTAGAGAGCATGTTCAACTGGGCTATACTGTTCTATAGGAGGTAGAGAGAGAGAGCATGTTCAACTGGGCTATACTGTTCTATAGAGGTAGAGAGAGAGCATGTTCAACTGGGCTATACTGTTCTATAGAGGTAGAGAGAGAGAGCATGTTCAACTGGGCTATACTGTTCTATAGAGGTAGAGAGAGAGAGCATGTTCAACTGGGCTATACTGTTCTATAGGAGGTAGAGAGAGAGCATGTTCAACTGGGTTATACTGTTCTATAGAGGTAGAGAGAGAGCATGTTCAACTGGGCTATACTGTTCTATAGAGGTAGAGAGAGAGCATGTTCAACTGGGCTATACTGTTCTATAGAGGTAGAGAGAGAGAGCATGTTCAACTGGGCTATACTGTTCTATAGAGGTAGAGAGAGAGCATGTTCAACTGGGCTATACTGTTCTATAGAGGTAGAGAGAGAGAGCATGTTCAACTGGGCTATACTGTTCTATAGAGGTAGAGAGAGAGCATGTTCAACTGGGCTATACTGTTCTATAGAGGTAGAGAGAGAGAGCATGTTCAACTGGGCTATACTGTTCTATAGAGGTAGAGAGAGAGAGCATGTTCAACTGGGCTATACTGTTCTATAGAGGTAGAGAGAGAGCATGTTCAACTGGGCTATACTGTTCTATAGGAGGTAGAGAGAGAGAGCATGTTCAACTGGGTTATACTGTTCTATAGGAGGTAGAGAGAGAGAGCATGTTCAACTGGGCTATACTGTTCTATAGAGGTAGAGAGAGAGAGCATGTTCAACTGGGTTATACTGTTCTATAGGAGGTAGAGAGAGAGCATGTTCAACTGGGCTATACTGTTCTATAGAGGTAGAGAGAGAGAGAGCATGTTCAACTGGGCTATACTGTTCTATAGAGGTAGAGAGAGAGCATGTTCAACTGGGCTATACTGTTCTATAGAGGTAGAGAGAGAGCATGTTCAACTGGGCTATACTGTTCTATAGAGGTAGAGAGAGAGAGCATGTTCAACTGGGCTATACTGTTCTATAGAGGTAGAGAGAGAGAGCATGTTCAACTGGGCTATACTGTTCTATAGGAGGTAGAGAGAGAGCATATTCAACTGGGCTATACTGTTCTATAGAGGTAGAGAGAGAGCATGTTCAACTGGGCTATACTGTTCTATAGGAGGTAGAGAGAGAGCATGTTCAACTGGGTTATACTGTTCTATAGAGGTAGAGAGAGAGCATGTTCAACTGGGCTATACTGTTCTATAGAGGTAGAGAGAGAGAGCATGTTCAACTGGGCTATACTGTTCTATAGGAGGTAGAGAGAGAGAGCATGTTCAACTGGGCTATACTGTTCTATAGAGGTAGAGAGAGAGCATGTTCAACTGGGCTATACTGTTCTATAGAGGTAGAGAGAGAGCATGTTCAACTGGGCTATACTGTTCTATAGAGGTAGAGAGAGAGAGCATGTTCAACTGGGCTATACTGTTCTATAGAGGTAGAGAGAGAGAGCATGTTCAACTGGGCTATACTGTTCTATAGGAGGTTATAGAGGTAGAGAGAGAGAGCATGTACAACTGGGCTATACTGTTCTATAGAGGTAGAGAGAGAGCATGTTCAACTGGGCTATACTGTTCTATAGAGGTAGAGAGAGAGCATGTTCAACTGGGCTATACTGTTCTATAGGAGGTAGAGAGAGAGAGCATGTTCAACTGGGCTATACTGTTCTATAGGAGGTAGAGAGAGAGCATGTTCAACTGGGCTATACTGTTCTATAGAGGTAGAGAGAGAGCATGTTCAACTGGGCTATACTGTTCTATAGGAGGTAGAGAGAGAGCATGTTCAACTGGGCTATACTGTTCTATAGGAGGTAGAGAGAGAGAGCATGTTCAACTGGGCTATACTGTTCTATAGGAGGTAGAGAGAGAGCATGTTCAACTGGGCTATACTGTTCTATAGAGGTAGAGAGAGAGCATGTTCAACTGGGCTATACTGTTCTATAGAGGTAGAGAGAGAGCATGTTCAACTGGGCTATACTGTTCTATAGGAGGTAGAGAGAGAGCATGTTCAACTGGGCTATACTGTTCTATAGAGGTAGAGAGAGAGCATGTTCAACTGGGCTATACTGTTCTATAGGAGGTAGAGAGAGAGAGCATGTTCAACTGGGCTATACTGTTCTATAGGAGGTAGAGAGAGAGAACATGTTCAACTGGGCTATACTGTTCTATAGGAGGTAGAGAGAGAGAGCATGTTCAACTGGGCTATACTGTTCTATAGAGGTAGAGAGAGAGAGCATGTTCAACTGGGCTATACTGTTCTATAGAGGTAGAGAGAGAGCATGTTCAACTGGGCTATACTGTTCTATAGAGGTAGAGAGAGAGAGCATGTTCAACTGGGCTATACTGTTCTATAGGAGGTAGAGAGAGAGAGCATGTTCAACTGGGCTATACTGTTCTATAGAGGTAGAGAGAGAGAGCATGTTCAACTGGGCTATACTGTTCTATAGAGGTAGAGAGAGAGAGAGCATGTTCAACTGGGCTATACTGTTCTATAGGAGGTAGAGAGAGAGAGAGCATGTTCAACTGGGCTATACTGTTCTATAGAGGTAGAGAGAGAGAGAGCATGTTCAACTGGGTTATACTGTTCTATAGAGGTAGAGAGAGAGAGAGCATGTTCAACTGGGCTATACTGTTCTATAGGAGGTAGAGAGAGAGAGAGCATGTTCAACTGGGCTATACTGTTCTATAGGAGGTAGAGAGAGAGAGAGCATGTTCAACTGGGCTATACTGTTCTATAGAGGTAGAGAGAGAGAGCATGTTCAACTGGGCTATACTGTTCTATAGAGGTAGAGAGAGAGCATGTTCAACTGGGCTATACTGTTCTATAGAGGTAGAGAGAGAGCATGTTCAACTGGGCTATACTGTTCTATAGAGGTAGAGAGAGAGAGCATGTTCAACTGGGCTATACTGTTCTATAGAGGTAGAGAGAGAGCATGTTCAACTGGGCTATACTGTTCTATAGAGGTAGAGAGAGAGAGCATGTTCAACTGGGCTATACTGTTCTATAGAGGTAGAGAGAGAGCATGTTCAACTGGGCTATACTGTTCTATAGAGGTAGAGAGAGAGAGAGCATGTTCAACTGGGCTATACTGTTCTATAGAGGTAGAGAGAGAGAGAGCATGTTCAACTGGGCTATACTGTTCTATAGGAGGTAGAGAGAGAGCATGTTCAACTGGGCTATACTGTTCTATAGGAGGTAGAGAGAGAGAGAGCATGTTCAACTGGGCTATACTGTTCTATAGAGGTAGAGAGAGAGAGCATGTTCAACTGGGCTATACTGTTCTATAGAGGTAGAGAGAGAGCATGTTCAACTGGGCTATAGGAGGTAGAGAGAGAGAGAGCATGTTCAACTGGGCTATACTGTTCTATAGAGGTAGAGAGAGAGAGCATGTTCAACTGGGCTATACTGTTCTATAGGAGGTAGAGAGAGAGCATGTTCAACTGGGCTATACTGTTCTATAGAGGAGAGAGAGAGAGAGCATGTTCAACTGGGCTATACTGTTCTATAGAGGTAGAGAGAGAGAGCATGTTCAACTGGGCTATACTGTTCTATAGGAGGTAGAGAGAGAGAGCATGTTCAACTGGGCTATACTGTTCTATAGAGGTAGAGAGAGAGAGAGCATGTTCAACTGGGCTATACTGTTCTATAGAGGTAGAGAGAGAGAGCATGTTCAACTGGGCTATACTGTTCTATAGAGGTAGAGAGAGAGCATGTTCAACTGGGCTATACTGTTCTATAGGAGGTAGAGAGAGAGAGCATGTTCAACTGGGCTATACTGTTCTATAGAGGTAGAGAGAGAGCATGTTCAACTGGGCTATACTGTTCTATAGAGGTAGAGAGAGCATGTTCAACTGGGCTATACTGTTCTATAGAGGTAGAGAGAGAGCATGTTCAACTGGGCTATACTGTTCTATAGAGGTGAGAGAGAGCATGTTCAACTGGGCTATACTGTTCTATAGAGGTAGAGAGAGAGCATGTTCAACTGGGCTATACTGTTCTATAGAGGTAGAGAGAGAGCATGTTCAACTGGGCTATACTGTTCTATAGAGGTAGAGAGAGAGAGCATGTTCAACTGGGCTATACTGTTCTATAGGAGGTAGAGAGAGAGCATGTTCAACTGGGCTATACTGTTCTATAGGAGGTAGAGAGAGAGCATGTTCAACTGGGCTATACTGTTCTATAGGAGGTGAGAGAGAGAGCATGTTCAACTGGGCTATACTGTTCTATAGAGGTAGAGAGAGAGCATGTTCAACTGGGCTATACTGTTCTGAGGTAGAGAGAGAGCATGTTCAACTGGGCTATACTGTTCTATAGAGGTAGAGAGAGAGAGAGCATGTTCAACTGGGCTATACTGTTCTATAGAGGTAAGAGAGAGAGCATGTTCAACTGGGCTATACTGTTCTATAGAGGTAGAGAGAGAGCATGTTCAACTGGGCTATACTGTTCTATAGAGGTAGAGAGAGAGCATGTTCAACTGGGCTATACTGTTCTATAGGAGGTAGAGAGAGAGCATGTTCAACTGGGCTATACTGTTCTATAGAGGTAGAGAGAGAGCATGTTCAACTGGGCTATACTGTTCTATAGGAGGTAGAGAGAGAGCATGTTCAACTGGGCTATACTGTTCTATAGAGGTAGAGAGAGAGAGCATGTTCCAACTGGGCTATACTGTTCTATAGAGGTAGAGAGAGAGCATGTTCAACTGGGCTATACTGTTCTATAGGAGGTAGAGAGAGAGAGCATGTTCAACTGGGCTATACTGTTCTATAGGAGGTAGAGAGAGAGAGCATGTTCAACTGGGCTATACTGTTCTATAGAGGTAGAGAGAGAGCATGTTCAACTGGGCTATACTGTTCTATAGAGGTAGAGAGAGAGAGCATGTTCAACTGGGCTATACTGTTCTATAGAGGTAGAGAGAGAGCATGTTCAACTGGGCTATACTGTTCTATAGGAGGTAGAGAGAGAGAGCATGTTCAACTGGGCTATACTGTTCTATAGGAGGTAGAGAGAGAGCATGTTCAACTGGGCTATTAGTGATAAGCTAACTGTTCTATAGAGGTAGAGAGAGAGAGCATGTTCAACTGGGCTATACTGTTCTATAGGAGGTAAGAGAGAGAGCATGTTCAACTGGGCTATACTGTTCTATAGAGGTAGAGAGAGAGAGCATGTTCAACTGGGCTATACTGTTCTATAGGAGGTAGAGAGAGAGCATGTTCAACTGGGCTTATACTGTTCTATAGAGGTGAGAGAGAGAGAGCATGTTCAACTGGGCTATACTGTTCATAGAGGTAGAGAGAGAGAGCATGTTCAACTGGGCTATACTGTTCTATAGGAGGTAGAGAGAGAGCATGTTCAACTGGGCTATACTGTTCTATAGAGGTAGAGAGAGAGAGCATGTTCAACTGGGCTATACTGTTCTATAGGAGGTAGAGAGAGAGAGCATGTTCAACTGGGCTATACTGTTCTATAGAGGTAGAGAGAGAGAGCATGTTCAACTGGGCTGATACGTTCTATAGAGGTAGAGAGAGAGCATGTTCAACTGGGCTATACTGTTCTATAGAGGTAGAGAGAGAGCATGTTCAACTGGGCTATACTGTTCTATAGAGGTAGAGAGAGAGCATGTTCAACTGGGCTATACTGTTCTATAGAGGTAAGAGAGAGAGCATGTTCAACTGGGCTATACTGTTCTATAGAGGTAGAGAGAGAGAGCATGTTCAACTGGGCTATACTGTTCTATAGGAGGTAGAGAGAGAGAGCATGTTCAACTGGGCTATACTGTTCTATAGAGGTAGAGAGAGAGCATGTTCAACTGGGCTATACTGTTCTATAGAGGTAGAGAGAGAAGCATGTTCAACTGGGCTATACTGTTCTATAGGAGGTAGAGAGAGAGCATGTTCAACTGGGCTATACTGTTCTATAGGAGGTAGAGAGAGAGCATGTTCAACTGGGCTATACTGTTCTATAGGAGGTAGAGAGAGAGAGCATGTTCAACTGGGCTATACTGTTCTATAGAGGTAGAGAGAGAGCATGTTCAACTGGGCTATACTGTTCCATAGAGGTAGAGAGAGAGAGCATGTTCAACTGGGCTATACTGTTCTATAGAGGTAGAGAGAGAGAGCATGTTCAACTGGGCTATACTGTTCTATAGGAGGTAGAGAGAGAGCATGTTCAACTGGGCTATACTGTTCTATAGGAGGTAAGAGAGAGAGCATGTTCAACTGGGCTGATACTGTCTAAGGAGGTAGAGAGAGAGCATGTTCAACTGGGCTATACTGTTCTATAGGAGGTGAGAGAGAGAGCATGTTCAACTGGGCTATACTGTTCTATAGAGGTAAGAGAGAGAGCATGTTCAACTGGGCTATACTGTTCTATAGGAGGTAGAGAGAGAGCATGTTCAACTGGGCTATACTGTTCTATAGGAGGTAGAGAGAGAGCATGTTCAACTGGGCTATACTGTTCTATAGAGGTAGAGAGAGAAAGCATGTTCAACTGGGCTATACTGTTCTATAGGAGGTAAGAGAGAGAGCATGTTCAACTGGGCTATACTGTTCTATAGAGGTAGAGAGAGAGCATGTTCAACTGGGCCCTATAGGAGGTAGAGAGAGAGCATGTTCAACTGGGCTATACTGTTCTATAGAGGTAGAAGAGAGAGAGCATGTTCAACTGGGCTATACTGTTCTATAGGAGGTAGAGAGAGAGCATGTTCAACTGGGCTATACTGTTCTATAGAGGTGAGAGAGAGAGCATGTTCAACTGGGCCTATACTGTTCTATAGAGGTAGAGAGAGAGCATGTTCAACTGGGCTATACTGTTCTATAGGAGGTAGAGAGAGAGAGCATGTTCAACTGGGCTATACTGTTCTATAGGAGGTAGAGAGAGAGAGCATGTTCAACTGGGCTATACTGTTCTATAGAGGTAGAGAGAGAGCATGTTCAACTGGGTTATACTGTTCTATAGAGGTAGAGAGAGAGCATGTTCAACTGGGCTATACTGTTCTATAGAGGTAGAGAGAGAGCATGTTCAACTGGGCTATACTGTTCTATAGAGGTAGAGAGAGAGCATGTTCAACTGGGCTATACTGTTCTATAGGAGGTAGAGAGAGAGCATGTTCAACTGGGCTATACTGTTCTATAGAGGTAGAGAGAGAGAGCATGTTCAACTGGGCTATACTGTTCTATAGGAGGTGAGAGAGAGAGCATGTTCAACTGGGCTATACTGTTCTATAGAGGTAGAGAGAGAGCAGTTCAACTGGGCTATACTGTTCTATAGGAGGTAGAGAGAGAGCATGTTCAACTGGGCTATACTGTTCTATAGGAGGTAGGAGAGAGAGAGCATGTTCAACTGGGCTATACTGTTCTATAGGAGGTAGAGAGAGAGCATGTTCAACTGGGCTATACTGTTCTATAGAGGTAGAGAGAGAGCATGTTCAACTGGGCTATACTGTTCTATAGAGGTAGAGAGAGAGCATGTTCAACTGGGCTATACTGTTCTATAGAGGTAGAGAGAGAGAGCATGTTCAACTGGGCTATACTGTTCTATAGAGGTAGAGAGAGAGCATGTTCAACTGGGCTATAGGAGGTAGAGAGAGAGCATGTTCAACTGGGCTATACTGTTCTATAGAGGTAGAGAGAGAGAGAGCATGTTCAACTGGGCTATACTGTTCTATAGAGGTAGAGAGAGAGCATGTTCAACTGGGCTATACTGTTCTATAGAGGTAGAGAGAGAGCATGTTCAACTGGGCTATACTGTTCTATAGAGGTAGAGAGAGAGCATGTTCAACTGGGCTATACTGTTCTATAGGAGGTAGAGAGAGAGAGCATGTTCAACTGGGCTATACTGTTCTATAGGAGGTAGAGAGAGAGAGCATGTTCAACTGGGCTATACTGTTCTATAGGAGGTAGAGAGAGAGAGAGCATGTTCAACTGGGCTATACTGTTCTATAGGAGGTAGAGAGAGAGCATGTTCAACTGGGCTATACTGTTCTATAGAGGTAGAGAGAGAGCATGTTCAACTGGGCTATACTGTTCTATAGAGGTGAGAGAGAGAGAGCATGTTCAACTGGGCTATACTGTTCTATAGAGGTAGAGAGAGAGCATGTTCAACTGTATATGTTTATAGAGGTAGAGAGAGAGCATGTTCAACTGGGCTATACTGTTCTATAGAGGTAGAGAGAGAGAGCATGTTCAACTGGGCTATACTGTTCTATAGAGGTAGAGAGAGAGAGCATGTTCAACTGGGCTATACTGTTCTATAGGAGGTAGAGAGAGGAAGCATGTTCAACTGGGCTATACTGTTCTATAGAGGTAGAGAGAGAGCATGTTCAACTGGGCTATACTGTTCTATAGGAGGTAGAGAGAGAGCATGTTCAACTGGGCTATACTGTTCTATAGGAGGTAGAGAGAGAGCATGTTCAACTGGGCTATACTGTTCTATAGAGGTAGAGAGAGAGCATGTTCAACTGGGCTATACTGTTCTATAGAGGTAGAGAGAGAGCATGTTCAACTGGGCTATACTGTTCTATAGGAGGTGAGAGAGAGAGCATGTTCAACTGGGCTATACTGTTCTATAGAGGTAGAGAGAGAGCATGTTCAACTGGGCTAGGGAGGTAGAGAGAGAGCATGTTCAACTGGGCTATACTGTTCTATAGAGGTAGAGAGAGAGAGCATGTTCAACTGGGCTATACTGTTCTATAGAGGTGAGAGAGAGAGCATGTTCAACTGGGCTATACTGTTCTATAGAGGTAGAGAGAGAGCATGTTCAACTGGGCTATACTGTTCTATAGGAGGTAGAGAGAGAGCATGTTCAACTGGGCTATACTGTTCTATAGGAGGTAGAGAGAGAGAGCATGTTCAACTGGGCTATACTGTTCTATAGGAGGTAGAGAGAGGAGCATGTTCAACTGGGCTATACTGTTCTATAGAGGTAGAGAGAGAGCATGTTCAACTGGGCTATACTGTTCTATAGAGGTAGAGAGAGAGCATGTTCAACTGGGCTATACTGTTCTATAGAGGTAGAGAGAGAGCATGTTCAACTGGGCTATACTGTTCTATAGGAGGTAGAGAGAGAGCATGTTCAACTGGGCTATACTGTTCTATAGAGGTAGAGAGAGAGAGCATGTTCAACTGGGCTATACTGTTCTATAGAGGTAGAGAGAGAGAGCATGTTCAACTGGGCTATACTGTTCTATAGAGGTAGAGAGAGAGCATGTTCAACTGGGTTATACTGTTCTATAGAGGTAGAGAGAGAGCATGTTCAACTGGGCTATACTGTTCTATAGAGGTGAGAGAGAGAGAGCATGTTCAACTGGGCTATACTGTTCTATAGGAGGTAGAGAGAGAGAGCATGTTCAACTGGGCTATACTGTTCTATAGGAGGTAGAGAGAGAGAGCATGTTCAACTGGGCTATACTGTTCTATAGAGGTAGAGAGAGAGAGAGAGCATGTTCAACTGGGCTATACTGTTCTATAGGAGGTAAGAGAGAGAGAGCATGTTCAACTGGGCTATACTGTTCTATAGAGGTAGAGAGAGAGCATGTTCAACTGGGCTATACTGTTCTATAGAGGTAGAGAGAGAGCATGTTCAACTGGGCTATACTGTTCTATAGAGGTAGAGAGAGAGCATGTTCAACTGGGCTATACTGTTCTATAGAGGTAGAGAGAGAGCATTTCAACTGGGCTATACTGTTCTATAGAGGCTAGAGAGAGAGCATGTTCAACTGGGCTATACTGTTCTATAGGAGGTAGAGAGAGAGAGCATGTTCAACTGGGCTATACTGTTCTATAGAGGTAGAGAGAGAGAGAGCATGTTCAACTGGGCTATACTGTTCTATAGAGGGTAGAAGAGAGAGCATGTTCAACTGGGCTATACTGTTCTATAGAGGTAGAGAGAGAGAGCATGTTCAACTGGGCTATACTGTTCTATAGAGGTAGAGAGAGAGCATGCTCAACTGGGCTATACTGTTCTATAGAGGTAGAGAGAGAGAGCATGTTCAACTGGGCTATACTGTTCTATAGGAGGTAGAGAGAGAGCATGTTCAACTGGGCTATACTGTTCTATAGAGGTAGAGAGAGAGAGCATGTTCAACTGGGCTATACTGTTCTATAGAGGTAGAGAGAGAGCATGTTCAACTGGGCTATACTGTTCTATAGAGGTAGAGAGAGAGCATGTTCAACTGGGCTATACTGTTCTATAGAGGTAGAGAGAGAGAGCATGTCTCAACTGGGCTATACTGTTCTATAGGAGGTAGAGAGAGGAGCATGTTCAACTGGGCTATACTGTTCTATAGAGGTAGAGAGAGAGCATGTTCAACTGGGCTATACTGTTCTATAGAGGTAGAGAGAGAGCATGTTCAACTGGGCTATACTGTTCTATAGGAGGTAGAGAGAGAGCATGTTCAACTGGGCTATACTGTTCTATAGGAGGTAGAGAGAAGGCATGTTCAACTGGGCATATACTGTTCTATAGAGGTTTAGAGAGAGAGAGCATGTTCAACTGGGCTATAAACTGTTCTATAGAGGTAGAGAGAGAGCATGTTCAACTTGGGCTATACTGTTCTATAGAGGTAGAGAGAGAGCATGTTCAACTGGGCTATAGGAGGTAGAGAGAGAGCATGTTCAACTGGGCTATACTGTTCTATAGGAGGTAGAGAGAGAGAGCATGTTCAACTGGGCTATACTGTTCTATAGAGGTAGAGAGAGAGCATGTTCAACTGGGCTATACTGTTCTATAGAGGTAGAGAGAGAGAGAGCATGTTCAACTGGGCTATACTGTTCTATAGGAGGTAGAGAGAGAGAGCATGTTCAACTGGGCTATACTGTTCTATAGGAGGTAGAGAGAGAGAGCATGTTCAACTGGGCTATACTGTTCTATAGAGGTAGAGAGAGAGAGCATGTTCAACTGGGCTATACTGTTCTATAGAGGTAGAGAGAGAGCATGTTCAACTGGGCATATACTGTTCTATAGAGGTAGAGAGAGAGCATGTTCAACTGGGCTATACTGTTCTATAGAGGTAGAGAGAGAGCATGTTCAACTGGGCTATACTGTTCATAGAGAGTAGAGAGCATGTTCAACTGGGCTAATACTGTTCTATAGAGGTAGAGAGAGAGAGCATGTTCAACTGGGCTATACTGTTCTATAGGAGGTAGAGAGAGAGCATGTTCAACTGGGCTATACTGTTCTATAGAGGTAGAGAGAGAGAGCATGTTCAACTGGGCTATACTGTTCTATAGGAGGTGAGAGAGAGAGCATGTTCAACTGGGCTATACTGTTCTATAGGAGGTAGAGAGAGAGCATGTTCAACTGGGCTATACTGTTCTATAGAGGTAGAGAGAGAGAGCATGTTCAACTGGGCTATACTGTTCTATAGAGGTAGAGAGAGAGCATGTTCAACTGGGCTATACTGTTCTATAGAGGTAGAGAGAGAGCATGTTCAACTGGGCTATACTGTTCTATAGAGGTAGAGAGAGAAGCATGTTCAACTGGGCTATACTGTTCTATAGAGGTAGAGAGAGAGAGGCATGTTCAACTGGGCTATACTGTTCTATAGAGGTAGAGAGAGAGCATGTTCAACTGGGCTATACTGTTCTATAGAGGTAGAGAGAGAGCATGTTCAACTGGGCTATACTGTTCTATAGAGGTGGGAGAGAGAGAGCATGTTCAACTGGGCTGTACTGTTCTATAGAGGTAGAGAGAGAGCATGTTCAACTGGGCTATACTGTTCTATAGAGGTGAGAGAGAGAGCATGTTCAACTGGGCTATACTGTTCTAGAGAGGTAGAGAGAGAGCATGATCAACTGGGCTTACTGTTCTATAGAGTAGAGAGAGAGCATGTTCAACTGGGCTATATGTTCTATAGAGGTAGAGAGAGAGAGCATGTTCAACTGGGCCAACTGTTCTATAGAGGTAGAGAGAGAGCATGTTCAACTGGGCTATACTGTTCTATAGAGGTAGAGAGAGAGCATGTTCAACTGGGCTATACTGTTCTATAGGAGGTAGAGAGAGAGAGCATGTTCAACTGGGCTGATACTGTTCTATAGGAGGTGAGAGAGAGAGAGCATGTTCAACTGGGCTATACTGTTCTATAGAGGTAGAGAGAGAGCATGTTCAACTGGGCTATACTGTTCTATAGGAGGTAGAGAGAGAGAGCATGTTCAACTGGGCTATACTGTTCTATAGGAGGGTAGAGAGAGAGCATGTTCAACTGGGCTATACTGTTCTATAGAGGTAGAGAGAGAGCATGTTCAACTG
>NW_025536312.1:0-40000 GCF_020615455.1 Coregonus clupeaformis
AAATATAATAATCACTTCTCATGGCCCAGAACATTAGTTATTAGATTAAATAAAAGAATCCATCTATGGCCCAGAACATTAGTTAATAGTTTAAATATATTAAACCATCTAGTAGCTTATAGAACATTAGTTAATAGTTTAACATATTAATCATCTATGGCCCAGAACATTAAGTTACTAGATTAAATATATTAATCCATCTATGGCCTAGAATATTAGACACAGATTAAATATATTATTATCTATGGCCAGAACATTAGTTAATATATTAAATATATTAATCATCTATGGCCCAGAACATTAGTATAGATTAAATATATTATACATTATGGCCTAGATCATTAGTTACTAGATTAAATATATTAATCATTATGGCAGAACATTAGTTACTAGATTAAATATATTAATCCATCTATGGCCCAGAACATTAGTTACTAGATTAAATATATTAATTCATCTATGGGTCAGAACATTAATTAATAGATTAAATATATTAATCATCTATGGCCCAGAACATTAGTTATAGATTAAATATATTAATCCATTATGGCCCAGAACATTAGTTACTAGATTAAATATATTAATCCATTATGGCCCAGAACATTAGTTAAGCCAGATTAAATATATTAATCCATCATGGTCTAGAACATTAGTTACTAGATTTTAAATATATTAAACTATCTTCAGAACATTAATTAATAGATTAAATATATTAATCATCTATGGCCCAGAACATTAGTTACTGGATTAAATATATTAATCCATCTATGGCATAGAGCATTAGTTACTAGATTAAATATATTTATTCATCTATGGCCCAGAACATTAGTTAATAGATTAAATATATTAATCCATTATGGCTCCAGAACATTAGTTAATAGATTAAATATATTAATCCATCTATGGCCCAGAGTACATTAGTTACTAGATTAAATATATTAATCCATCTATGGCCCAGAACATTAGTTACTAGATTAAATATATTAATCCATCTATGGCCCAGAACATTAGTTAATAGATTAAATATATTAAACCATCTATGGCCCAGAACATTAGTTACTAGATTAAATATATTAATCCATCTATGGCCCAGAACATTAGTTATTAGATTAAATATATTAATCCATCTATGGCCCAGAACATTAGTTACTAGATTAAATATATTAATCCATCTATGGCAGAACATTAGTTACTAGATTAAATATATTAATCCATCTATGGCCTAGAACATTAGTTAATAGATTAAATATATTAATCCATCTATGGCTCAGAACATTAGTTAATAGATTAAATATATTAATCCATCTAGGGGCTCCAGAACATTAGTTAATAGATTAAATATATTAATCCATCTATGGCCTAGAACATTATTAGTTAATAGATTAAATATATTAATCTATCGATGGCCCAGAGCATTAGTTATAGATTAAATATATAATCATTAGTAGAACATTAGTTAATAGATGTAAAATATTAATCATCTATGGCCCAGAAATATCATTAGTTAATAGGATTAAATATATTAATCCATCTATGGCCCAGAACATTAGTTATTAGGATTAAATATATTAATCCATCTATGCCCATACATTAGTTATTCTAGATTAAATAATTAAACCATCTATGGCCTGTGATCATTAGTTACTTTGGGATTAAAATATATTAAACCATCTATGGCCAGAACATTAGTTACTAGATTGGGGTATATTAATCCATCTATGGCCCAGAACATTAGTTAATAGATTAAATATATTAATCCATCTATGGCTCAGGAAAATTAATAGATTAAATATATTAATCATCTATGGCCCAGGAACATTAGTTATAGATTAAATATATAATATCTATGGCAAAATTATTATAGATTAAATATATTAAATCATCTATGACCAGAATATTAGTTACTAGATTAAATATATTAAAATCTATGGCTGGAATATTAGTTACTAGATTAAATATATTAATCTCATTATGGCTAGAACATTAGTTACTAGATTAAATATATTAATCCATCTATGGTTAGAACATCAGTTAATAGATTAAAATATATATATTATGGCCAGAACATTAGTTACTATTAGGATTAAATATATTAATCATTATGGCCCAGGAACATTAGTTAAGATAAAATATATTAATCACTATGTCCAGAACATTATTATAGATAAAAAAATATGAAGAAATTATAATGATTAAATATATTAACCATGTATGTGCATAGAAAATATAATAAATATGGAATTATATTAGGAAAAATTTGTTAGCATTAGTTAATAGATTAAATAAAATCATCTGATGGTCGAGAGATAGTTGATGGGATAAATATATTAATAATTGTGAATTAGATATAGATTAAATATAAACAATAGAAATATAGATTAAATATATAATCATCTATGGCCTAGGTAAATTCATTAGTAGATTAAATATATTAATCATCTATGGCCTAGAATATTAGTATTAGATTAAATATATTAATTCATCTATGGCTAGAACATTAGTTATTAGATTAAATATATTAATCCATCTAAGGCTCTGAACATAGTTAAAGATTGGGAAAAAAATATCTGATGGCAGAATATTAGTAGAAAATATATAAATCTATGCAGAACATTAGTTATTAGATTAAATATATTAATCCATCTATGGCCCAGAACATTAGTTACTAGATTAAATATATTAAACCATCTATGGCCTAGATCATTAGTTGGCTAGATTGAATATATTAATCATCTAAGTGGCCCAGGAATATTAGTTACTAGATTAAATAAAAAATTATGCTAGATCATTAGTTATAGATTAAATATATAATCATATGCTAGAACATTAGTTACTAGATTAAATATATTAATCATTATGGCGAATATTAGTTATTAGATTAAAGAGTATTAATCATCTATGGCGTGAACATTAGTTACTAGATTAAATATATAATCATCTATGGCAGAACATTAGTTAATAGATTAAATATATTAATCCATCTATGGCCCAGAAATATTAGTTACTAGATTAAATATATTAATCCATCTATGGCACAGAGTATTAGTTACTAGATTAAAATATTAATCATCTATGGCCCAGAACATTAGTTAATAGATTAAAATATTAATATCTATGGCATAGAGCATTAGTTAATAGATTAAAATATATAATCATTATGGCTAGAATATTAGTTACTAGGATTAAATATTATATGAATCCATTATGGTCTAGAACATTAGTTAATAAGATTAAATATATTGATCCATCTATGGCCCTGAACATTAGTTACTAGATTAAATATAATAATACATTCTATGGCTCAGAACATTAGTTACTAGATTAAATATATTAATCATCTATGGATAGAACAATTATTTGATTAAATATATTAATAATCTATGGCTAGAACATTAGTTAATAGATTAAATATATTAATCTATCTATGGCTCAGAAATATTAGTTAGTTTAGATTAAATATATTAATCCATCTATGGTCAGAGTATTAGGTTAATAGATTAAATATATTAATCCATCTATGGAAGAGATTAGTTACTAGATTAAATATATTAATCATATGCTAGAATATTGAAGTTACTAGATTAAATATATTAATCATATGGCCCAGAACATATTAATAGATTTAAATATTAATACAATGGCCTCAGAACATTAGTAACTAGATTAAAATGTATATTAATCATCTATGGCTCAGAACATTAGGTTACTAGATTAAATATATTAATTATCTATGGCCCAGAACATTAGTTACAGATTAAATATATTAATTCATCTATGGCTAGAATATTGAAGTTAATAGATTAAATATATTAATAATTATGGCAGAACATTAGTTAATAGATTAAATATATTAATCATCTATGGTCTAGAACATTAGGTGAATAGATTAAATATATTAATTATCTATGGTCTAGAACATTAGTGAATAGATTAAATATATTAATCCATTATGGCCCAGAACATTAGTTATTAGATTAAATATATTAATCATCTATGGTCTAGAATATTAGTTAATAGATTAAATATATTAATCCATCTATGGCCCAGAATATTAGTTAATAGATTAAATATATTAATCATCTATGGCCCAGAACATTAGTTAATAGATTAAATATATAATCCATCTATGGCCCAGATCATTAGTTACTAGATTAAATATATAATCCATCTATGGCTCAGAACATTAGTTACTAGATTAAATATATTAATCCATCTATGGTCAGAACATTAGTTAATAGATTAAATATATTAATCCATCTATGGCCCAGAACATTAGTTAATAGATTAAAATATATGAATCCATCTATGGCCAGATCATTAGTTACATTAGATTAAATTTATATAATCATCATGGCAGATTTATTAGTTATAGATTAAATATATATTAATCATCTATGGCCAGAGCATTAGTAAGATAAATAAAATATCTATGGCTAGAGCATTAGTTAATAGATTAAATATATTAATCCATTATGGCCCAGAACATTAGGTTACTAGATTAAATATATTAATCCATTATGGCCAGAATATTAGTTAATAGATTAAATATATTAATCCATCTATGGCAGAGCATTAGGTGATAGTTAAATATATTAATATCTATGACCCAGAACATTAATTAATATAATAAAATATTAATCATCTATGGCCATTAGTACTAGATTAAATATATAATCCATCTATGGCTTAGAATATTAGTTATTAGATTAAATATGTATTAAACATCTATGACCCAGAAACATTAGTTAATAGATTAAATATATTAAAAACCATATATGGGTCTAGAACATTAGTTAATAGGATTAAATATATTAATCCATCTATGGCCCAGAACATTAGTTACTAGATTAAATATATTAATCCATCTATGGCATAGAACATTAGTTACTAGATTAAATATATTAAAACATCAGGTTAGAACATTAAAAGTTAATAGATTAAATATATTAATCCATTATGGCCTGGTGAAAATTTTAGTTACTAGATTAAATATGATTAATCCATCTATGGCTCAGAGTATTAGTTACTAGGATTAAATATATTAAATCATCTATGGCCAGAACATTAGTTACTAGATTAAATATATTAATCATCTATGGGCCCAGAACATTAGTTAATATATTAAATATATTAATTATCATGCTAGAACATTAGTTATAATATATTAAATATATTAAATCTAAGTGAGAAAGTATAGATTAAATATATTAATCATATGACTAGAACATTAGTTAATAGGATTAAATGATATTAATCCATTATGTCCAGAGATGAAGTTAATAGATTAAATATATTAACCCATCTATGGTAGAATATTAGTTATTGGATTAAATATATTAATCCATCTATGCTCATGAACATTAGTTAATAGGATTAAATATATTAATCATCTATGGCCCAGAACATTAGTTACTAGATTAAATATATTAATTATCTATGGCCTTAGAATATTAGTTATTAGATTAAATATATTAATCCATCTATGACCCAGAACATTAGTTAATAGATTAAATATAATATACCATCTATGGCAGATCATTAGTTACTAGATTAAATATATTAATCCATCTATGGCCCAGAACATTAGTTACTAGAGTAAATCATTATCTAGAACATTAGTTAATAGGGATTAAATATATTAATCCATCTATGGCCCAAGAACATTAGTTGGCTGGGATTAAATATATTAATCCATTATGGCCCAGAACATTAGTGATAAATATATTAATCATTATGACCCAGAACATTAGTTACTAGATTAAATATATTATATATCTATGGCCCAGATCATTAGTTACTAGGATTAAATATATTAATCCATTATGGCCTAGAACATTAGTTATTAGGATTAAATATATTAATCACTATGCTAGAACATTAGTTACTAGATTAAATATATTAATCATTATGGCCCAGAAATATTAGTTAATAGGATTAAATATATTAATCATTATGGCTGTGAACATTAGTAAGATAAATATATAATTATAAAATATATTATGGTCAGAACATTAGTAAATAAAATAAATATATGAATAATTGAAGTTATAGATAAATATATTAATCATCTATGGCACAGAAAAATATAATAATCCATCTATGGCCAGAATATTAGTTAATAGGATGTAAATATATTAATCATCTATGGCTCAGGAGCATTAGTTAATAGATTAAATATATTAATCCATCTATGGCTAGAATATTAGTTACTAGATTAAATATATTGAATCCATCTATGGCTAGAATATTAGTTACTAGATAAATATATTAATCATTATGACTCCAGAACATTAGTTAATAGATTAAATATATTAATCCATCTATGGCAGAAAATTATATAGATTAAATATATTAATCATCTATGGCCAAGAATATTAGTTAATAGATTAAATATATTAATCATTATGGTCTAGAACATTAGTAGATTAAATATATTAATCCATCTATGGCTAGAACATTAGTATTAGATTAAATATATTAATCCATTATGACCCAGAACATTAGTTACTGGGATAAATATATTATAATATGGCTAGAGTTATATTAGTTATAGATTAAATATATTAAATCTATGCAGAATATTAGTTATAGATTAAATATATTAATCCATCTATGGCCCAGAACATTAGTTACTAGATTAAATATATTAATCCATCTATGGCCAGAACATTAGTTACTAGATTAAATATATTAATCCATCTATGGCCCAGAATATTAGTTACTAGATTAAATATATTAATCCATCTATGGCCCAGAACATTAGTTAATAGATTAAATATATTAATCCATCTATGGCCCAGGAACATTAGTTAATAGATTAAATATATTAATATTATGGCCCAAGAGCATTTAAGGGGTTATTAGATTAAATATATTAATCCATTATGGCCCAGAGCATTAGTTATTAAAAATAATAATATTATGCAGAAATTAGTTAATAGATTAAATATATTAATCCATCTATGGCTCAGAATATTGAAGTTAATAGATTAAATATAATAATCATCTAGTGGCCTAGGAACATTAGTTACTAGATTAAATATATGAATCATTATGACGTAGATCATTAGTTACTAGATTAAATATATGAATCCATCTATGGCCTAGATCATTAGTTATTAGATTAAATTTATATTAATCATCTATGGCCCAGAACATTAGTTAATGATAAATATAATCATCTATGGCCCAGAACATTTTAGTTAACAAGATTAAATATAAATCCATCTATGGCCTAGATCATTAGTTACTAGATTAAATATATTAATCTATCTATGGCCCAGAATATTAGTTAAGTTAGATTAAAATATATATCTATGACCCAGAACATTAGTTAATAGATTAAAAAATATATAGAGCATTAGTTATAGAAAATAAAATAATATATGGCCAGAATTAGTTATAGATTAAATATAAATATATGCTAGAACATTAGTTACTAGATTAAATATATTAATATATGGCCAGAACATTAGTTAATAGATTAAATATATTAATCATATGCCAGAGCATTAGAATAGTTAAATATATTAATCATTATGATAGGAACATTAATTAATATATTAAATATATTAATCCATCTATGGCCAGAAATTAGTTACTAGGATTAAATATATTAATCCATTATGGCTCAGAAATATTAGTTATTAGGATTAAATATATTAATCCATCTATGACCTAGAATATTAAGTTACTAGATTAAATATATTAAACAATATGGCCAGAACATTAGTTAATAGATTAAATATATTAATCATCTATGGCCCAGAACATTAGTTACTAGATTAAATATATTAATTCATCTAAGTGGTATAGAACATTAGTTAGGGGATGTTAAGTATATTAAAAATTATGGCCAGAACATTAGTTAATAGATTAAATATATTAATCCATCTATGGCCCAGAAAATTAGTTACTAGATTAAATATATTAATCCATCTATGGCTCAGAGCATTAGTTACTAGATTAAATATATTAATCCATTATGGCCCAGAACATTAGTTACTAGATTAAATATATTAATCCATCTATGGCCCAGAACAATTAGTTAATATATTAAATATATTATATTATGGCCAGAACATTAGTTAATATATTAAATATAATAATCATATGGCCAGAATATTAGTTACTAGATTAAATATATTAATCCATCTATGGCTAGAACATTAGTTAATCTATTAAATATATTAATCCATCTATGGCCCAGAACATTAAAGGTTAAGATTAAATAATTAATCATTATGGCCCAGAAAATTAGTTAATAGATTAAATATATAATCATTAGACAGAATATTAGTTACTAGATTAAATATATTAATCCATCTATAGCCCAGAACATTAGTTACTAGATTAAATATATTAATCCATATCTATGGCCCAGAACATTAGTTATTAGATTAAATATATTAATCCATCTATGGCAGAACATTAGTTATTAGATTAAATATATTAATCATTATGGCCCAGAACATTAGTTACTAGATTAAATATATTAATCCATCTATAGCCCAGAACATTAGTTACTAGATTAGATATATTAATCATCTATGGTCAGAACATTAGTTATTAGATTAAATATATTAATCCATCTATGGCCCAGAACATTAGTTACTAGATTAAATATATTAATCAATGCCAGAACATTAGTTAGCTAGATTAATAATAATCATTATGTCAGAATATTAGTTACTAGATTAAAATATATTAATCATTATGGCCCAGAACATTAGTATTAGATTAAAATATAATCATATCTAGAATATTAGTTAAATTAAATATATTAATCCATCTATGGCTAGAACATTAGTTATTGATTAAATATATTAACATCTATAGCCCAGAACATTAGTTACTAGATTAAAATATATTAATCCATCTATGGCTAGAACATTAAGTTACTAGGATTAAATATATTAATCATCTATGTTCAGAATATTAGTTAATAGATTAAATATATTAATCCATCTATGGGCCTAGAACATTAGTTAATAGATTAAATATATTAATCCATTATGGCTCAGAATATTAGTGAATAGATTAAAATATTAATCCATCCATGGCCTAGAGTATTAGTTATTACATTAAATATATTAACATTATGGCCAGGAACATTAGTTATTAGATTAAATATATTAATCATCTATGGCCCAGGAACATTGAAGTTAGTTAGATTAAATATATATTAAATCTATGGTAGAACATTAGTTAATAGATTAAAATATATTAATCCATTATGGCCAGAACATTAGTTACTAGATTAAATATAGGGAATCCATCTATGGAGATCATTAGTTACTAGATTAAATATAGAATCCATTATGGCTCAGATCATTGAAGTTAATAGATTAAAAAAAATATCTATAACAGAACATTAGTTAATAGGATTAAATATATTAATCCATCTATGGCCCAGAACATTAGTAAGATTAAATATGTGAATACATCTATGGCCCAGAGTATTAGTTAGTAGATTAAATATATTAATCATCTATGGCCTAGAACATTAGTTAATATATTAAATATATTAATCCATCTATGGCCTAGGAACATTAGTTAATAGATAAATATATTAATCCATTATGGCTCAGAACATTAGTTATTAGATTAAATATATTAATCCATCTTATGGCCAGAACATTAGTTACTAGATTAAATATATTAAACATATATGACCATAGAACATTAGTTAATAGATTAAATATATTAAACCATCTATGGCCTAGAACATTAGTTAATAGGATTAAATATATTAATCCATCTAAGTGGCCCTAGAACATTAGTTAATAGGGGATTAAATATATTGCTCATCTATGGTAATAGAACATTAGTTAATAGATTAAAATATATTAAAACCATCTATGGCCCAGAAAATTAAGTTAATAGATTAAATATATTAATCCATCTATGGCAGAAATTAGTTACTAGATTAAATATATTAATCATCTATGGCCCAGAAAATTATTACTAGATTAAATATAATAATCCATCTATGGCCTAGAACATTAGTTAATAGATTAAATATATTAATCCTATCTATGGCCCAGGAATATTAGTTAATATATTAAATATATTAACCCATCTATGGCCCAGAACATTAGTTACCAGATTAAACATATTAATCCATCTATGGCCCAGAACATTAGTTAATAGATTAAATAATAATCCATTATGGCCCAGGAATATTAAAGTTAATAGATTAAAATATATTAATCTCACCTACGGCCAGAATATTAGTTAATAGATTAAATATATTAATCCATCTATGGCCTAGAACATTAGTTACTAGATTAAATATATTAATCCATCTATGGCCCAGAATATTAGTTAATAATTAAATATATTAATCCATCTATGGCCCAGAACATTAGTTAATAGATTAAATATATTAATCATCTATGGCCCAGAACATTAGTATAGATTGGGAAAATTAATCATCTAGGAGAACATTAGTTATTAGATTAAGTATATTAAACCATCTATGGCCTAGAACATTAGTTAATAGGATTAAATATATTAACCATCTATGGCCCAGAACATTAGTTAATAGATTAAATATATTAATCTATCTATGGCCCAGAGCATTAGTTAATAGATTAAATATATTAATCCATCTATGGATAGAACATTAGTTACTAGATTGAAATATATTAAACCATTCTATGGCCAGAATATTAGTTAATGAGATTAAATATATTAATCATCTATGGCCCAGAAAACAGTAGTTAATATGCATAAATATATTAATCCATCTATGGCCTAGAGCATTAGTTACTAGATTAAATATATTAATCCATTATGGCCCAGAATACAGTAACGATTAAATATATTAATCATCTATGGCCTAGAATAATTAGTTAAAGATTAAATATATTAATCATCTATGGGCTAGAATATTAGTAATTAAATATATTAATATCTATGGCCCAGAAATTAGTTGCTAGATAAATAATCTATGGCCCAGAACATTAGTTAATTTATTAAATATATTAATCCATCTATGAGCCCAGAACATTAGTTAATAGATTAAATATATTAATCCATCTATGGCCCAGAACATTAGTTACTAGATTAAATATATTAATCCATCTATGACCCAGAACATTAGTTACTAGATTAAATATATTAATCCATCTATGGCCTAAGAACATTAGTTACTAGATTAAATATATTAACCATCTATGGCCCAGAACATTAGTTACTAGATTAAATATATTAATCCATCTATGGCCCAGAACATTAGTTACTAGATTGGCCAAATATATTAATCCATCTATGGCCCAGAACATTAGTTACTAGATTAAATATATTAATCCATCTATGGCCCCCAGAACATTAGTTATTAGATTAAATATATTAATCCATCTATGGCCCAGAACATTAGTTACTAGATTAAATAATATTAATCCATCTATGGCCCAGAACATTAGTTACTAGATTAAATAAGTATTAATCCATCTATGGCCCAGAACATTAGTTATTAGATTAAATATATTAATCCATCTATGGCCCAGAACATTAGTTACTAGATTAAATATATTAATACCATCTATGGCCCAGAACATTAGTTACTAGGATTAAATATATTAATCCATCTATGGCCCAGAACATTAGTTATTAGATTAAATATATTAATCCATCTATGGCCCAGAACATTAGTTACTAGATTAAATATATTAATCCATCTATGGCCCAGAACATTAGTTACTAGATTAAATATATTAATCCATCTATGGTTTAGAACATTAGTTACTAGGGATTAAATATATTAATCCATCTATGGCTCAGAACATTAGTTAATAGATTGAAATATATTAATCCATCTATAGCCAGAACATTAGTTACTAGATTAAAATAATAATAATCCATCTGTATGGCCTAGAACATTAGTTAATAGATTAAATATATTAATCCATCTATGGCCCAGAACATTAGTTATTAGATTAAATATATTAATCCATCTATGGCCTAGAACATTAGTTAATAGATTAAAATATATTAATCATCTATGGTCCAGAACATTAAGTGAATAGATTAAATATATTAATCATCTAGTGGCCCAGAACATTAGTTACTAGATTAAATATATTAATCCATCTATGGCCCAGAACATTAGTTACTAGATTAAATATATTAATCCATCTAGCCCAGAACATTAGTTAATAGATTAAATATATTAATCCATCAGGGCCCAGAACATTAGTTACTAGATTAAATATATGAATCATCTATGGCCAGAACATTAGTTACTAGATTAAATTATATTAATCCATCTATGGCCCAGAACATTAGTTAATAGATTAAATATATTAATCCATCTATGGCCCAGAACATTAGTTACTAGATTAAATATATTAATCCATCTGGCCCAGAACATTAGTTACTAGATTAAATATATTAATCCATCTATGGCCCAGAACATTAGTTAATAGATTTAAATATATTAATCCATCTATGACCCCAGAACATTAGTTAATAGATTAAATATATTAATCCATCTATGGCCCAGAACATTAGTTACTAGATTAAATATATTAATCCATCTATGGCCCAGAACATTAGTTACTAGATTAAATATATTAATCCATCTAATTGCAGAACATTAGTTTAGATTAAATATATTAAACCATCTATAGCCCAGAACATTAGTTAATAGATTAAATATATTAATCCATCTATGGCCCAGAACATTAGTTACTAGATTAAATATATTAATCCATCTATGGTCAGAACATTAGTTACTAGATTAAATATATTAATCCATCTATGGCCCAGAACATTAGTTAATAGATTAAATATATTAATCCATCTATGGCCCAGAACATTAGTTACTAGATTAAATATATTAATCCATCTATGGCCCAGAACATTAGTTAATAGATTAAATATATTAATCCATCTATGGCCCAGAACATTAGTTACTAGATTAAATATATTAATCCATCTATGGCCCAGAACATTAGTTAATAGATTAAATATATTAATCCATCTATGGCCCAGAACATTAGTTAATAGATTAAATATATTAATCCATCTAATTTGGCCAGAACATTAGTTACTAGATTAAATATATTAATCCATCTATGGCCCAGAACATTAGTTACTAGATTAAAATATATTAATCCATCTATGACCCAGAACATTAGTTACTAGATTAAATATATTAATCCATCTATGGCCCAGAACATTAGTTACTAGATTAAATATATTAATCCATCTATGGCCCAGAACATTAGTTACTAGATTAAATATATTAATCCATCTATGGCCCAGAACATTAGTTACTAGATTAAATATATTAATCCATCTATGGCCCAGAACATTAGTTACTAGATTAAATATATTAATCCATCTATGGCCCAGAACATTAGTTATTAGATTAAATATATTAATCCATCTATGGCCCAGAACATTAGTTACTAGATTAAATATATTAATCCATCTATGGCCCAGAACATTAGTTATTAGATTAAATATATTAATCCATCTATGGCCCAGAACATTAGTTAATAGATTAAATATATTAATCCATCTATGGCCCAGAACATTAGTTACTAGATTAAATATATTAATCCATCTATGGCCCAGAACATTAGTTACTAGATTAAATATATTAATCCATCTATGGCCCAGAACATTAGTTACTAGATTAAATATATTAATCCATCTATGGCCCAGAACATTAGTTACTAGATTAAATATATTAATCCATCTATGGCCCAGAACATTAGTTACTAGATTAAATATATTAATCCATCTATGGCCCAGAACATTAGTTACTAGATTAAATATATTAATCCATCTATAGCCCAGAACATTAGTTACTAGATTAAATATATTAATCCATCTATGGCCCAGAACATTAGTTACTAGATTAAATATATTAATCCATCTATGGCCCAGAACATTAGTTACTAGATTAAATATATTAATCCATCTATGGCCCAGGAACATTAGTTATAGATTAAAATATATTAAAATCCATCATATAGCCCAGAACATTAGTTAATAGATTAAATATATTAATCCATCTATGGCCCAGAACATTAGTTACTAGATTAAATATATTAATCCATCTATAGTCTCAGAACATTAGTTACTAGATTAAATATATTAATCCATCTATGGCCCAGAACATTAGTTACTAGATTAAATATATTAATCCATCTATGGCCCAGAACATTAGTTATTAGATTAAATATATTAATCCATCTATGGCCCAGAACATTAGTTACTAGATTAAATATATTAATCCATCTATGGCCCAGAACATTAGTTACTAGATTAAATATATTAATCCATCTATGGCCCAGAACATTAGTTACTAGATTAAATATATTAATCCATCTATGGCCCAGAACATTAGTTACTAGATTAAATATATTAATCCATCTATGGCCCAGAACATTAGTTACTAGATTAAATATATTAATCCATCTATGGCCCAGAACATTAGTTAATAGATTAAATATATTAATCCATCTATGGCCCAGAACATTAGTTACTAGATTAAATATATTAATCCATCTATGGCATAGAGCATTAGTTACTAGATTAAATATATTAATCCATCTATGGCCCAGAACATTAGTTACTAGATTAAATATATTAATCCATCTATAGCCCAGAACATTAGTTACTAGGATTAAATATATTAATCCATCTATGGCCCAGAATATTAGTTAATAGATTAAATATATTAATCCATCTATGGCCCAGAACATTAGTTACTAGATTAAATATATTAATCCATCTATGGCCCAGAACATTAGTTAATAGATTAAATATATTAATCCATCTATGGCCCCAGAACATTAGTTACTAGATTAAATATATTAATCCATCTATGGCAGCATTAGTTACTAGATTAAATATATTAATCCATCTATGGCCCAGAACATTAGTTATTAGATTAAATATATTAATCCATCTATGGCCCAGAACATTAGTTACTAGATTAAATATATGAATCCATCTATAGCCCCCAGAACATTAGTTACTAGATTAAATATATTAATCCATCTATGGCCCAGAACATTAGTTACTAGATTAAATATATTAATCCATCTATGGCCCAGAACATTAAGTTACTAGATTAAATATATTAATCCATCTATGGCCCAGAACATTAGTTAATAGATTAAATATATTAATCCATCTATGGCCCAGAACATTAGTTAATAGATTAAATATATTAATCCATCTATGGCCCCAGAACATTAGTTACTAGATTAAATATATTAATCCATCTATGGCCCAGAACATTAGTTACTAGATTAAATATATTAATCCATCTATGGCCCAGAACATTAGTTATTAGTTTAAATATATTAATCCATCTATGACCCAGAACATTAATTAATATATTAAATATATTAATCCATCTATGGCCCAGAACATTAGTTACTAGATTAAATATATTAATCCATCTATGGCCCAGAACATTAGTTATTAGATTAAATATATTAATCCATCTATGAGCCCAGAACATTAGTTACTAGATTAAATATATTAAACCATATATGGCCCAGAACATTAGTTAATAGATTAAATATATTAATCCATCTATGGCCCAGAACATTAGTTACTAGATTAAATATATTAATCCATCTATGGCCCAGAACATTAGTTACTAGATTAAATATATTAATCCATCTATGGCCCAGAACATTAGTTAATAGATTAAATATATTAATCCATCTATGGCCCAGAACATTAGTTACTAGATTAAATATATTAATCCATCTATGGCACAGAACATTAGTTACTAGATTAAATATAATAATCCATCTATGGCCCAGAACATTAGTTATTAGATTAAATATATTAATCCATCTATGGCCCAGAACATTAGTTAATAGATTAAATATATTAATCCATCTATGGCCCAGAACATTAGTTAATAGATTAAATATATTAATCCATCTATGGCCCAGAACATTAGTTACTAGATTAAATATATTAATCCATCTATGGCCCAGAACATTAGTTAATAGATTAAATATATTAATCCATCTATGGCCCAGAACATTAGTTACTAGATTAAATATATTAATCCATCTATGGCCCAGAACATTAGTTACTAGATTAAATATATTAATCCATCTATGGCCCAGAACATTAGTTACTAGATTAAATATATTAATCCATCTATAGGCCCAGAACATTAGTTACTAGATTAAATATATTAATCCATCTATGGCCAGAACATTAGTTACTAGATTAAATATATTAATCCATCTATGGCCCAGAACATTAGTTACTAGATTAAATATATTAATCCATCTATAGCCCAGAACATTAGTTACTAGATTAAATATATTAATCATCTATGGCCCAGAACATTAGTTACTAGATTAAATATATTAATCCATCTATGGCCCAGAACATTAGTTACTAGATTAAATATATTAATCCATCTATGGCCCAGAACATTAGTTACTAGATTAAATATATTAATCCATCTATGGCCCAGAACATTAGTTACTAGATTAAATATATTAATCCATCTATGGCCCAGAACATTAGTTACTAGATTAAATATATTAATCCATCTATGGCCCAGAACATTAGTTACTAGATTAAATATATTAATCCATCTATGGCCCAGAACATTAGTTACTAGATTAAATATATTAATCCATCTATGGCCCAGAACATTAGTTACTAGATTAAATATATTAATCCATCTATGGCCCAGAACATTAGTTACTAGATTAAATATATTAATCCATCTATGGCCCAGAACATTAGTTACTAGATTAAATATATTAATCCATCTATGGCCCAGAACATTAGTTACTAGATTAAATATATTAATCCATCTATGGCCCAGAACATTAGTTACTAGATTAAATATATTAATCCATCTATGGCCCAGAACATTAGTTAATAGATTAAATATATTAATCCATCTATGGCCCAGAACATTAGTTACTAGATTAAATATATTAATCCATCTATGGCCCAGAACATTAGTTATTAGATTAAATATATTAATCCATCTATGGCCCAGAACATTAGTTACTAGATTAAATATATTAATCCATCTATGGCCCAGAACATTAGTTACTAGATTAAATATATTAATCCATCTATGACCCAGAACATTAGTTACTAGATTAAATATATTAATCCATCTATAGCCCAGAACATTAGTTACTAGATTAAATATATTAATCCATCTATGGCCCAGAACATTAGTTACTAGATTAAATATATTAATCCATCTATGGCCCAGAACATTAGTTAATAGATTAAATATATTAATCCATCTATGGCCCAGAACATTAGTTACTAGATTAAATATATTAATCCATCTATGGCCCAGAACATTAGTTACTAGATTAAATATATTAATCCATCTATGGCCCAGAACATTAGTTATTAGATTAAATATATTAATCCATCTATGGCCCAGAACATTAGTTACTAGATTAAATATATTAATCCATCTATGGCCCAGAACATTAGTTACTAGATTAAATATATTAATCCATCTATGGCCCAGAACATTAGTTACTAGATTAAATATATTAATCCATCTATGGCCCAGAACATTAGTTATAGATTAAATATATTAATCCATCTATGGCCCAGAACATTAGTTACTAGATTAAATATATTAATCCATCTATGGCCCAGAACATTAGTTACTAGATTAAATATATTAATCCATCTATGGCCCAGAACATTAGTTACTAGATTAAATATATTAATCCATCTATGGCCCAGAACATTAGTTAATAGATTAAATATATTAATCCATCTATGGCCCAGAACATTAGTTACTAGATTAAATATATTAATCCATCTATGGCCCAGAACATTAGTTATTAGATTAAATATATTAATCCATCTATGGCTCCAGAACATTAGTTAATAGATTAAATATATTAATCCATCTATGGCCCAGAACATTAGTTACTAGATTAAATATATTAATCCATCTATGGCCCAGAACATTAGTTACTAGATTAAATATATTAATCCATCTATGACCCCAGAACATTAGTTACTAGATTAAATATATTAATCCATCTATGGCCCAGAACATTAGTTACTAGATTAAATATATTAATCCATCTATGGCCCAGAACATTAGTTACTAGATTAAATATATTAATCCATCTATGGCCCAGAACATTAGTTACTAGATTAAATATATTAATCCATCTATGGCCCAGAACATTAGTTACTAGATTAAATATATTAATCCATCTATGGCCCAGAACATTAGTTACTAGATTAAATATATTAATCCATCTATGGCCCAGAACATTAGTTACTAGATTAAATATATTAATCCATCTATGGCCCAGAACATTAGTTACTAGATTAAATATATTAATCCATCTATGGCCCAGAACATTAGTTACTAGATTAAATATATTAATCCATCTATGGCCCAGAACATTAGTTATTAGATTAAATATATTAATCCATCTATGGCCCAGAACATTAGTTAATAGATTAAATATATTAATCCATCTATGGCCCAGAACATTAGTTACTAGATTAAATATATTAATCCATCTATGGCCCAGAACATTAGTTACTAGATTAAATATATTAATCCATCTATGGCCCAGAACATTAGTTACTAGATTAAATATATTAATCCATCTATGGCCCAGAACATTAGTTACTAGATTAAATATATTAATCCATCTATGGCCCCAGAACATTAGTTACTAGATTAAATATATTAATCCATCTATGGCCCAGAACATTAGTTATTAGATTAAATATATTAATCCATCTATGGCCCCAGAACATTAGTTACCCTAGATTAAATATATTAATCCATCTATGGCCCAGAACATTAGTTACTAGATTAAATATATTAATCCATCTATAGCCCAGAACATTAGTTACTAGATTGAATATATTAATCCATCTATGGCCCCAGAACATTAATTACTAGATTAAATATATTAATCCATCTATGGCCCAGAACATTAGTTACTAGATTAAATATATTAATCCATCTATGACCCAGAACATTAGTTACTAGATTAAATATATTAATCCATCTATGGCCCCAGAACATTAGTTACTAGATTAAATATATTAATCCATCTATGGCCCCAGAACATTAGTTACTAGATTAAATATATTAATCCATCTATGGCCCAGAACATTAGTTACTAGATTAAATATATTAATCCATCTATGGCCCAGAACATTAGTTACTAGATTAAATATATTAATCCATCTATGGCCCAGAACATTAGTTACTAGATTAAATATATTAATCCATCTATGGCCCAGAACATTAGTTACTAGATTAAATATATTAATCCATCTATGGCCCAGAACATTAGTTATTAGATTAAATATATTAATCCATCTATGACCCAGAACATTAGTTACTAGATTAAATATATTAATCCATCTATGGCCCAGAACATTAGTTACTAGATTAAATATATTAATCCATCTATGGCCCAGAACATTAGTTACTAGATTAAATATATTAATCCATCTATGGCCCAGAACATTAGTTACTAGATTAAATATATTAATCCATCTATGGCCCAGAACATTAGTTAATAGATTAAATATATTAATCCATCTATGGCCCAGAACATTAGTTACTAGATTAAATATATTAATCCATCTATGGCCCAGAACATTAGTTACTAGATTAAATATATTAATCCATCTATGACCCAGAACATTAGTTACTAGATTAAATATATTAATCCATCTATGGCCCAGAACATTAGTTAATAGATTAAATATATTAATCCATCTATGACCCAGAACATTGGTTACTAGATTAAATATATTAATCCATCTATGGCCCCAGAACATTAGTTATTAGATTAAATATATTAATCCATCTATGGCCCAGAACATTAGTTACTAGATTAAATATATTAATCCATCTATGGCCCAGAACATTAGTTATTAGATTAAATATATTAATCCATCTATGGCCTAGAACATTAGTTACTAGATTAAATATATTAATCCATCTATGGCCCAGACATTAGTTATTAAATTAAATATATTAATCCATCTATAGCCCAGAACATTAGTTACTAGATTAATATATATTCAATCCATCTATGGCCCAGAACATTAGTTACTAGATTAAATATATTAATCCATCTATAGCCCAGAACATTAGTTACTAGATTAAATATATTAATCCATCTATGGCCCCAGAACATTAGTTACTAGATTAAATATATGAATCCATCTTTCCCAGAACATTATTACTGATTAAATATAACCAGAAATTTAATACACCTAATATTAACCATCTGAGCCCCAGAACATTAGTTCTAGATTATATATATTAATCCATCTATGGCCCAAACATTTGTTATTAGTTACTAGATTAAATATATTAATCCATCTATGGCCCAGAACATTAGTTACTAGATTAAATATATTAATCCATCTATGTTGCCCAGAACATTAGTTATTAGATTAAATATATTAATCCATCTATGGCCCAGAACATTAGTTACTAGATTAAATATATTAATCCATCTATGCCCAGAACATTAGTTACTAGATTAAATATATTAATCCATCTATGGCCCAGAACATTAGTTTAGATTAAATATATTAATCCATCTATGGCCCAGAACATTAGTTATTAGATTAAATATATTAATCCATCTATGGCCCAGAACATTAGTTACTAGATTAAATATATTAATCCATCTATGGCCCAGAACATTAGTTACTAGATTAAATATATTAATCCATCTATGGCCCAGAACATTAGTTACTAGATTAAATATATTAATCCATCTATGACCCAGAACATTAGTTACTAGATTAAATATATTAATCCATCTATGGCCCCAGAACATTAGTTTAGATTAAATATATTAATCCATCTATGGCCCAGAACATTAGTTACTAGATTAAATATATTAATCCATCTATGGCCCAGAACATTAGTTACTGGATAAATATCTATTAATCCATCTATGCCATTATTAAATATCCCACCCAGAACATTAGTTATTAGATTAAATATATTAATCCATCTGTAGTCTAGAACCATTTAGTTACTAGATTAAATATATTAAATGCATCATATGAACATTAGTTATTAGATTAAATATATTAATCCATCTATGGCCCAGAACATTAGTTACTAGATTAAATATATTAATCCATCTATGGCCCAGAACATTAGTTATTAGATTAAATATATTAATCCATCTATGGCCCAGAACATTAGTTACTAGATTAAATATATTAATCCATCTATGACCCAGAACATTAGTTACTAGATTAAATATATGAATCCATCTATGGCCCAGAACATTAGTTACTAGATTAAATATATTAATCCATCTATGGCCCAGAACATTAGTTGCTAGATTAAATATATTAATCCATCTATGCGGTAGAACATTAGTTACTAGATTAAATATATTAATCCATCTATGGCCCAGATCATTAGTTACTAGATTAAATATATTAATCCATCTATGGCCCAGAACATTAGTTATTAGATTAAATATATTAATCCATCTATGGCCCGAGCATTAGTTACTAGATTAAATATATTAATCCATCTATGGCCCAGAACATTAGTTATTAGATTAAATATATTAATCCATCTATGACCCAGAACATTAGTTATTAGATTAAATATATTAATCCATCTATGACCCAGAACATTAGTTACTAGATTAAATATATGAATCCATCTATGGCCCAGAACATTAGTTAATTGATTAAATATATTAATCCATCTATGACCCAGAACATTAGTTACTAGATTAAATATATTAATCCATCTATGGCCCAGAACATTAGTTACTAGATTAAATATATTAATCCATCTATGGCCCAGAACATTAGTTAATAGATTAAATATATGAATCCATCTATGGCCCAGAACATTAGTTAATTGATTAAATATATTAATCCATCTATGACCCAGAACATTAGTTACTAGATTAAATATATTAATCCATCTATGGCCCAGAGCGTTCTAGATTCAATATATTAATCCATCTATAGCTCTCATACCATTTGGGGCAAAGTGACTGATGATGTCTCTGTAACATGAGGATTGATAAGGGATATTAAAGTTAACGATGCACTCACACATTTGCACATATTACAGTATAACATTCACATGAATATAATATATAACATTCAGGGTATTTTGTGACGTGTGACACCATGGTTTTTCTGTCGTCGGGCAGATGTTGTTGTTGTTGTTGTTACCAGAGAAGCACTTCTCTTCCTCTTTCGCTTTAGACTGATGGGAGGAAGACAGAGAAAGACAGGAAGACACCAGTGGTGCTATCATGAACCTTTAGATGATTCTCTCAGTCACGTTATTTAGATACCAAGTGGACAGATTTGGGGGGAACGATTTACATCCATATATCTTAGGAGTTTCCCTGCTTGAAAAGATGTCCCCTCTTGTCTCAAATATTTTAAGTTGCACTTGACTGAGCTTGCCTGACCCAGTTGAACCAATGGAATAGTTCCAAAAGTGCAAAATCCCACCCCCTGTTGCACTCCAGGCAGGCTCAATCAAACACACATTGAAAAGAAAACAAATGTTATTTTTCAACCCAAGTCTGTCTGTTCCTGTGCCTGAGGCCTCACGTTATTTATAGGTGTGAGTCAAGGCTCCAGGATAGTGTTTGACGGACAACCCAATTTAACTGTCCACTAACAGCAGGCAGCAGTCAGCCAATCAGGCAGTGAGAACGGAGCTGGGCATGCCACAGTGGCTCATTTGGGTGATCCAGAGGCCGCTGGCAGGTTCAGTACAGAGCCACAACCAGCCACCCCTGGGGAAAGTCGGCTCAGTGAGAACCTGACGATTTAGACCACTGACCTCAAATTGGTCGGCCAAAAATACCCTGCTGTCTATCAACAGGGTCGGGCCAAACAACCCTGCTGTCTATCAACAGGGCTTTGGAGGTGTGCGGGCATGACCCACAAGACCTTTTCAAGTTTCAAAGGTGTTTGAAATTAACACATACACATGGGGCTACACATTGTTACCGGGATATTTTTTGGGGTGTTTTGCCAGTTAAGCTATGTATAATATAATACATGTCGTTTAGCAGACGCTTTTATCCAAAGCCACTCACAGTCATGCATGCAAACATTTTATGTAATCTCTGTTTGTGCAGGTCTCAAACCACCTGTGTTCACTTGACTGACAAGTTACTCCATTATTCCAACTAGTGTTGGCTGTATTGCTTGAATAAGCATGAGCTCGATGCCAGTCACTGTCACTATTCCAACATCCCACACTAAAATTCCACTTAAAATAAGACATTTATTGAGCATCCTGTTAGTGATTCCAGTTCATGCCATCCATGGGGTTTATTTGGGTAATGGGCATAATTACGTTTTGATTGTTCCGCAAGCTAAGTTTTCCCCTGTCACAGACGTCAGAAAGCTCTGCTTATTCTTTCCCCTACTCTAAAACGCACTTTAATGTTTATCGCTTGTTAAACGACCTACTAAAAACTTCTGTTCGTATTTCGTGTTTCAGAATGCTGGGAGTGGTGAGGACATAATGCTTTTGTCTCACATTGCACATTGAGAAATCACTTCTGTTCAGTCCAGTTTGTTCATCCACAAAAACATTGTTAATGTTTACAATAACATCCCATCTGGTCGCAGGCACTAGTAACACCAGGTATTTTCTCTGGTGGTGCAACAGTGACTGACCCACCCACCAGACCCATTCTCTATCAGTCAGTGTACAGTGGCAGTGAGCCATGTGGATGGAGGGAAAAGTTTAAAAGTAGTTGAAACTAGTAAACATGTCAGATGGGGAATGCAGTCTCTCTCATTATACACACTGCTACGTGTCCTATTGCCTGTAGGATTGCAGCACCTGTTCATGGGTGTTGATGAAAATACATCCAACATAATTGCAGAAGACTGCATCATAACCGAACTAGACTCCTCTGCTTCTCCTCTATCAAATCACATCAGACTGGTGACAGAGAGACAGACAGCCTCCATCAGACTGGTGACGGAGAGACAGACAGCCTCCATCAGACTGGTGACAGAGAGACAGACAGACTCCATCAGACTGGTGACAGAGAGACAGACAGCCTCCATCAGACTGGTGACAGAGAGACAGACAGCCTCCATCAGACTGGTGACAGAGAGACAGACAGCCTCCATCAGACTGGTGACAGAGAGACAGACAGCCTCCATCAGACTGGTGACAGAGAGACAGACAGCCTCCATCAGACTGGTGATGGAGAGACAGACAGCCTCCATCAGACTGGTGACAGAGAGACAGACAGCCTCCATCAGACTGGTGACAGAGAGACAGACAGCCTCCATCAGACTGGTGACAGAGAGACAGACAGCCTCCATCAGACTGGTGACGGAGAGACAGACAGCCTCCATCAGACTGGTGACAGTGAGACAGACAGCCTCCATCAGACTGCTGACAGAGAGACAGACAGCCTCCATCAGACTGGTGACGGAGAGACAGACAGCGTCCATCAGACTGGTGACAGAGAGACAGACAGCCTCCATCAGACTGGTGACAGAGAGACAGACAGCCTCCATCAGACTGGTGACGGAGAGACAGACAGCGTCCATCAGACTGGTGACAGAGAGACAGACAGCCTCCATCAGACTGGTGACAGAGAGACAGACAGCCTCCATCAGACTGGTGACAGAGAGACAGACAGCCTCCATCAGACTGGTGACGGAGAGACAGACAGCCTCCATCAGACTGGTGACGGAGAGACAGACAGCCTCCATCAGACTGGTGACAGAGACAGACAGCCTCCATCAGACTGGTGACAGAGAGAACAGACAGCCTCCATCAGACTGGTGACAGAGAGACAGACAGCCTCCATCAGACTGGTGACAGAGAGACAGACAGCCTCCATCAGACTGGTGACAGAGAGACAGACAGCCTCCATCAGACTGGTGACAGAGAGACAGACAGCCTCCATCAGACTGGTGACAGAGAGACGGACAGCCTCCATCAGACTGGTGACAGAGAGACAGACAGTCTCCATTGAAGTAAAAATGAGTTCCTGCCGCATTGCCATTTGGAAAAGGGTGCCTTTGGGGAAGCATACAGGTTCTGGACACAGTTTCCCCTGTTTTTGCCTCGGGCTCATGTAACCACCTGACCATGTGGAAACGATGCTGGTCAAAATGGGGAGTGGAGCAACTGAGACAGAATGTGTTGTAGTGTTGTTACTCTGTATTGTTGTGTTGTAGTGTTGTTACTCTGTAGTGTTGTGTTGTAGTGTTGTTACTCTGAGGTATTGTTGTGTTGTAGTGTTGTTACTCTGTATTGTTGTGTTGTAGTGTTGTTACTCTGAGGTATTGTTGTGTTGTAGTGTTGTTACTCTGTATTGTTGTGTTGTAGTGTTGTTACTCTGTATTGTTGTGTTGTAGTGTTGTTACTCTGTATTGTGGTGTTGTAGTGTTGTTACTCTGTATTGTGGTGTTGCAGTGTTGTTACTCTGAGGTATTGTTGTGTTGTAGTGTTGTTACTCTGTATTGTTGTGTTGTAGTGTTGTTACTCTGTAGTGTTGTGTTGTAGTGTTGTTACTCTGTATTGTTGTGTTGTAGTGTTGTTACTCTGTATTGTTGTGTTGTAGTGTTGTTACTCTGAGGTATTGTGGTGTTGTAGTGTTGTTACTCTCTATTGTTGTGTTGTAGTGTTGTTACTCTGTATTGTTGTGTTGTAGTGTTGTTACTCTGTATTGTTGTGTTGTAGTGTTGTTACTCTGAGGTATTGTGGTGTTGTAGTGTTGTTACTCTGTAGTGTTGTGTTGTAGTGTTGTTACTCTGTAGTGTTGTGTTGTAGTGTTGTTACTCTGTATTGTTGTGTTGTAGTGTTGTTACTCTGTATTGTTGTGTTGTAGTGTTGTTACTCTGAGGTATTGTGGTGTTGTAGTGTTGTTACTCTCTATTGTTGTGTTGTAGTGTTGTTACTCTGTATTGTTGTGTTGTAGTGTTGTTACTCTGTATTGTTGTGTTGTAGTGTTGTTACTCTGAGGCACATTGTTGTGTTGTAGTGTTGTTACTCTGTATTGTTGTGTTGTAGTGTTGTTACTCTGAGGTATTGTTGTGTTGTAGTGTTGTTACTCTGTATTGTTGTGTTGTAGTGTTGTTACTCTGAGGTATTGTTGTGTTGTAGTGTTGTTACTCTGAGGTATTGTTATGTTGTAGTGTTGTTACTCTATATTGTTGTGTTGTAGTGTTGTTACTCTGTATTGTGGTGTTGTGGTGTTGTTACTCTGAGGTATTGTTGTGTTGTAGTGTTGTTTACTCTGTATTGTTGTGTTGTAGTGTTGTTACTCTGTATTGTTGTGTTGTAGTGTTGGTACTCTGAGGTATTGTTGTGTTGTAGTGTTGTTACTCTATATTGTTGTGTTGTAGTGTTGTTACTCTTTATTGTTGTGTTGTAGTGTTGTTACTCTCTATTGTTGTGTTGTAGTGTTGTTACTCTGAGTTATTGTTGTGTTGTAGTGTTGTTACTCTGAGGTATTGTTGTGTTGTAGTGTTGTTACTCTGTATTGTTGTGTTGTAGTGTTGTTACTCTGATGTATTGTTGTGTTGTAGTGTTATTACTCTGTATTGTTGTGTTGTAGTGTTGTTACTCTGTAGTGTTGTGTTGTTGTGTTGTAGTGATGTTACTCTGTATTGTTGTGTTGTAGTGTTGTTACTCTGAGTTATTGTTGTATTGTAGTGTTGTTACTCTGTATTGTTGTGTTGTAGTGTTGTTACTCTATATTGTTGTGTTGTAGTGTTGTTACTCTGAGGTATTGTTGTGTTGTAGTGTTGTTACTCTGTATTGTTGTGTTGTAGTGTTGTTACTCTGTAGTGTTGTGTTGTAGTGTTGTTACTCTGTATTGTTGTGTTGTAGTGTTGTTACTCTGTATTGTTGTGTTGTAGTGATGTTACTCTGTAGTGTTGTGTTGTAGTGTTGTTACTCTGTATTGTTGTGTTGTAGTGATGTTACTCTGTAGTGTTGTGTTGTAGTGATGTTACTCTGTATTGTTGTGTTGTAGTGTTGTTACTCTGTATTGTTGTGTTGTGTTGTTGTTACTCTGTATTGTTGTGTTGTGTTGTTGTTACTCTGTATTGTTGTGTTGTAGTGATGTTACTCTGTAGTGTTGTGTTGTAGTGTTGTTACTCTGTAGTGTTGTGTTGTAGTGATGTTACTCTGTAGTGTTGTGTTGTAGTGTTGTTACTCTGTAGTGTTGTGTTGTAGTGTTGTTACTCTGTAGTGTTGTGTTGTAGTGTTGTTACTCTGAGGTATTGTTGTGTTGTAGTGTTGTTACTCTGAGTTATTGTTGTGTTGTAGTGTTGTTACTCTGTATTGTTGTGTTGTTTGTGTTGTTACTCTGAGTTATTGTTGTGTTGTAGTGTTGTTACTCTGTATTGTTGTGTTGTAGTGTTGTTACTCTATATTGTTGTGTTGTAGTGTTGTTACTCTGAGGTATTGTTGTGTTGTAGTGTTGTTACTCTGTATTGTTGTGTTGTAGTGTTGTTACTCTATATTGTTGTGTTGTAGTGTTGTTACTCTGAGGTATTGTTGTGTTGTAGTGTTGTTACTCTGTATTGTTGTGTTGTAGTGTTGTAGTGTTGTTACTCTGTAGTGTTGTGTTGTAGTGATGTTACTCTGTATTGTTGTGTTGTAGTGTTTTTACTCTGTATTGTTGTGTTGTAGTGATGTTACTCTGTAGTGTTGTGTTGTAGTGTTGTTACTCTGAGGTATTGTTGTGTTGTAGTGTTGTTACTCTGAGTTATTGTTGTGTTGTAGTGTTGTTACTCTGAGGTATTGTTGTGTTGTAGTGTTGTTACTCTATATTGTTGTGTTGTAGTGTTGTTACTCTGAGGTATTGTTGTGTTGTAGTGTTGTTACTCTGTATTGTTGTGTTGTAGTGTTGTTACTCTGAGGTATTGTTGTGTTGTAGTGTTGTTACTCTGTATTGTTGTATTGTAGTGTTGTTACTCTGTATTGTTGTGTTGTAGTGTTGTTACTCTGTATTGTTGTGTTGTAGTGTTGTTACTCTGTATTGTTGTGTTGTAGTGTTGTTACTCTGTATTGTTGTGTTGTTGTGTTGTAGTGTTGTTACTCTGTATTGTTGTGTTGTAGTGTTGTTACTCTGTATTGTTGTGTTGCAGTGTTGTTACTCTGAGGTATTGTTGTGTTGTAGTGTTGTTACTCTGTATTGTTGTGTTGTAGTGTTGTTACTCTGTATTGTTGTGTTGCAGTGTTGTTACTCTGTATTGTTGTGTTGTAGTGTTGTTACTCTATATTGTTGTGTTGTAGTGTTGTTACTCTGAGGTATTGTTGTGTTGTAGTGTTGTTACTCTGTATTGTTGTGTTGTAGTGTTGTTACTCTATATTGTTGTGTTGTAGTGTTGGTACTCTGAGGTATTGTTGTGTTGTAGTGTTGGTACTCTGAGGTATTGTTGTGTTGTAGTGTTGTTACTCTGTATTGTTGTGTTGTAGTGTTGTTACTCTGTAGTGTTGTGTTGTAGTGATGTTACTCTGTATTGTTGTGTTGTAGTGTTGTTACTCTGAGGTATTGTTGTGTTGTAGTGTTGTTACTCTGTATTGTTGTGTTGTAGTGTTGTTACTCTGAGGTATTGTTGTGTTGTAGTGTTGTTACTCTGTATTGTTGTGTTGTAGTGTTGTTACTCTGTATTGTTGTGTTGTAGTGTTGTTACTCTGAGGTATTGTTGTGTTGTAGTGTTGTTACTCTGTATTGTTGTGTTGTAGTGTTGTTACTCTGTATTGTTGTGTTGTAGTGTTGTTACTCTGTATTGTTGTGTTGTAGTGTTGTTACTCTGTATTGTTGTGTTGTAGTGTTGTTACTCTGTATTGTTGTGTTGTTGTGTTGTAGTGTTGTTACTCTGTATTGTTGTGTTGTAGTGTTGTTACTCTGTATTGTTGTGTTGCAGTGTTGTTACTCTGAGGTATTGTTGTGTTGTAGTGTTGTTACTCTGTATTGTTGTGTTGTAGTGTTGTTACTCTGTATTGTTGTGTTGCAGTGTTGTTACTCTGTATTGTTGTGTAGTAGTGTTGTTACTCTGTATTGTTGTGTTGTAGTGTTGTTACTCTGTATTGTTGTGTTGTAGTGTTGTTACTCTGAGGTATTGTTGTGTTGTAGTGTTGTTACTCTGTATTGTTGTGTTGTAGTGTTGTTACTCTGTATTGTTGTGTTGTAGTGTTGTTACTCTGTATTGTTGTGTTGCAGTGTTGTTACTCTGTAGTGTTGTGTAGTAGTGTTGTTACTCTGAGGTATTGTTGTGTTGTAGTGTTGTTACTCTGTATTGTTGTGTTGCAGTGTTGTTACTCTGTAGTGTTGTGTAGTAGTGTTGTTACTCTGTATTGTTGTGTTGTAGTGTTGTTATTCTGTATTGTTGTGTTGCAGTGTTGTTACTCTGTATTGTTGTGTTGCAGTGTTGTTACTCTGTATTGTTGTGTTGTAGTGTTGTTACTCTGTATTGTTGTGTTGTAGTGTTGTTACTCTGTATTGTGGTGTTGTAGTGTTGTTGCTCTGTATTGTTGTGTTGTGGTGTTGTTACTCTGAGGTATTGTTGTGTTGTAGTGTTGTTACTCTGTATTGTTGTGTTGTAGTGTTGTTACTCTGAGGTATTGTTGTGTTGTAGTGTTGTTACTCTGTATTGCTGTGTTGTAGTGTTGTTACTCTGAGGTATTGTTGTGTTGTAGTGTTGTTACTCTGAGGTATTGTTGTGTTGTAGTGTTGTTACTCTGTATTGTTGTGATGTAGTGTTGTTACTCTGTATTGTTGTGTTGTAGTGTTGTTACTCTGTATTGTTGTGTTGTAGTGTTGTTACTCTGTAGTGTGGTGTTGTAGTGTTGTTACTCTGTATTGTGGTGTTGTAGTGTTGTTACTCTGTATTGTGGTGGTGTAGTGTTGTTACTCTGAGGTATTGTGGTGTTGCAGTGTTGTTACTCTGTAGTGTTGTGTTGTAGTGTTGTTACTCTGTAGTGTTGTGTTGGAGTGTTGTTACTCTGTAGTGTTGTGTTGTAGTGTTGTTACTCTGTATTGTGGTGGTGTAGTGTTGTTACTCTGAGGTATTGTGGTGTTGTAGTGTTGTTACTCTGTATTGTGGTGGTGTAGTGTTGTTACTCTGTATTGTTGTGTTGTGTTGTTGTTACTCTGTAGTGTTGTGTTGTAGTGTTGTTACTCTGTAGTGTTGTGTTGTAGTGTTGTTACTCTGTAGTGTTGTGTTGTAGTGTTGTTACTCTGTAGTGTTGTGTTGTAGTGTTGTTACTCTGTAGTGTTGTGTTGTTGTGTTGTTACTCTGTATTGGTTGCTCACTTGAAAGTGCATTATCTGAAGAGACAGAAAGCCCCCAGGTAAAGTATTAGCTGGCTGTAGTCTGCCTGTGATTTGACAGCCCCATTCAACGTGTGAACCAGACAGACACATAGCGAGTTATACCTGACAGACACAATCCTGTTTTCCAAATGAACAACAGCAGGATTCAGGTTCTGTAGAGAGGGACTGGAGAGCTGGAACTGTAAAGCTCTTTATTGATAGTGAAGGATAATGTAGTGAAGTGAATATGGATGGTATGTGTGTGTGAGCGTGTGTGTGTGTGTGTGTGTGTGTGTGTGTGTGTGTGTGTGTGTGTGTGTGTGTGTGTGTGTGTTATGCCCTTGGTGTTATGTACTTTGGGGCTAACTTCAGGTGAATATAAAACCTCCTCATCTTCATAGCCACATTCTTATAAACATCCTCAAGGTCGTAGCACCCTAGTTCATTTTAACTCAATCTCACTATTATAAGGCCTTGACAATGCTTCCACTCATGAATTGACAACATGTATCCACAGCCACAATATTACTGTACTCTTGTCTGTTTTACTCTTTACTAATAACACTGCCTCTCTCCTACATTATACAGTTCATATACAAACAGCATATAACCACACTTCCCCTCTCCTACATTATACAGTTCATATACAAACAGCATATAACCACACTTCCTCTCTCCTACATTATACAGTTCATATACGAACAGCATATAACCACACTTCCCCTCTCCTACATTATACAGTTCATATACAAACAGCATATAACCACACTTCCTCTCTCCTACATTATACAGTTCATATACAAACAGCATATAACCACACTTCCTCTCTCCTACATTATACAGTTCATATACAAACAGCATATAACCACACTTCCTCTCTCCTACATTATACAGTTCATATACAAACAGCATATAACCACACTTCCTCTCTCCTACATTATACAGTTCATATACAAACAGCATATAACCACACTTCCTCTCTCCTACATTATACAGTTCATATACAAACAGCATATAACCACACTTCCTCTCTCCCTACATTATACAGTTCATATACAAACAGCATATAACCACACTTCGCGCTCTCCTACATTATACAGTTCATATCCGAACAGCATATAACCACACTTCCCTCTCCTACATTATACAGTTCATATACAAACAGCATATAACCACACTTCCTCTCTCCTACATTATACAGTTCATATACAAACAGCATATAACCACACTTCCTCTCTCCTACATTATACAGTTCATATACAAACAGCATATAACCACACTTCCTCTCTCCTACATTATACAGTTCATATACAAACAGCATATAACCACACTTCCTCTCTCCTACATTATACAGTTCATATACAAACAGCATATAACCACACTTCCTCTCTCCTACATTATACAGTTCATATACAAACAGCATATAACCACACTTCCTCTCTCCTACATTATACAGTTCATATACAAACAGCATATAACCACACTTCCTCTCTCCTGCGTTATACAGTTCATATACAAACAGCATATAACCACACTTCCTCTCTCCTACATTATACAGTTCATATACAAACAGCATATAACCACACTTCCTCTCTCCTACATTATACAGTTCATATACAAACAGCATATAACCACACTTCCTCTCTCCTACATTATACAGTTCATATACAAACAGCATATAACCACACTTCCTCTCTCCTACATTAAACAGTTCATGTACAAACAGCATATAACCACACTTCCTCTCTCCTACATTATACAGTTCATACACAAACAGCACACTTCCACTGAACTGAACTCATCAGCCGTATATACACTGAGTGTACAAAACATTAAGAACACTTTCCTAATGCACCCCCCTTTTTGCCCTCAGAACAGCCTCAATTTGTTGGGGCATGGACTCTACAAGGCGTGGAAAGCGTTCCCGAGGGATGCTGGCCATTTGACTCCAATGCTTCACACAGTTGTGTCAAGTTGGCTGGATGTCCTCTGGGTGATGGACCATTCTTGATTCACACGGGAAACTGTTGAGCATGAAAAACCCAGCAGCGTTGCAATTCTTGACACAAACTGGTGCGCCTGGCACCTACTACCATACTTCGTCCAAAGGAACTGAAATATTTTGTCTTGCCAATTCACCCTCTGAATGGCACACATACACAATCCATGTCTCAATTGTCTCAAGGCTCAAAATCCTTCTTTAACCTGTCTCCTCCCCTTCATCAACATGGATGGAAGTGGATTTCACAAGTGACATCAATAAAGGGATCATAGCTTTCACCTGGATGCACCTGGTCAGTCTATATCATGCATTGTGTATACTCAGTAGTACACTGAAGCAGATATGAGAGGTATATTATATGAAGCAGATATGAGAGGTATGTTATATGAAGCAGATATGAGAGGTATGTTATATGAAGCAGATATGAGAGGTATGTTATATGAAGCAGATAGGAGAGGTATATTATATGAAGCAGATATGAGAGGTATATTATATGAAGCAGATATGAGGTGTATTATATGAAGCAGATATGAGAGGTATATTATATGAAGCAGATATGAGAGGTATATTATATGAAGCAGATATGAGAGGTATATTATATGAAGCAGATATGAGAGGTATATTATATGAAGCAGATATGAGAGGTATATTATATGAAGCATATATGAGAGGTATATTATATGAAGCAGATATGAGAGGTATATTATATGAAGCAGATATGAGAGGTATATTATATGAAGCAGTATTGAGAGGTATATTATATGAAGCAGATATGAGAGGTATATTACATGAAGCAGATATGAGAGGTATATTATATGAAGCAGATATGAGAGGTATATTACATGAAGCAGATATGAGAGGTATATTATATGAAGCATTTATGAGAGGTATATTATATGAAGCAGATATGAGAGGTATATTATATGAAGCAGATATGAGAGGTATATTGTATGAAGCAGATATGAGAGGTATATTACATGAAGCAGATATGAGAGGTATATTATATGAAGCATTTATGATAGGTATATTATATGAAGCAGATATGAGAGGGTATATTATATGAAGCAGATATGAGAGGGTATATTATATGAAGCAGATATGAGAGGTATATTATATGAAGCAGATATGGAGGTATATTACATGAAGCAGATATGAGAGGTATATTATATGAAGCAGATATGAGAGGTATATTATATGAAGCAGATATGAGAGGTATATTATATGAAGCAGATATGAGAGGTATATTATATGAAGCAGATATGAGAGGTATATTATATGAAGCAGATATGAGAGGTATATTATATGAAGCAGATATGAGAGATATATTACATGAAGCAGATATGAGAGGTATATTATATGAAGCAGATATGAGAGATATATTATATGAAGCAGATATGAGAGGTATATTATATGAAGCAGATATAAGAGGTATATTATATGAAGCAGATATGTAGAGGTATATTATATGAAGCAGATATGAGAGGTATATTATATGAAGCAGATATGAGAGGTATATTATATGAAGCAGATATTGAGGTATATTATATGAAGCAGATATGAGAGGTATATTATATGAAGCAGATATGAGAGGTATATTATATGAAGCAGATATGAGAGGTATATTATATGGAGCAGATATGAGAGGTATATTATATGAAGCAGATATGAGAGGTATATTACATGAAGCAGATATGAGAGGTATATTATATGAAGCAGATATGAGAGGTATATTATATGAAGCAGATATGAGAGGTATATTGTATGAAGCAGATATGAGAGGTATGTTATATGGAGCAGATATGAGAGGTATATTATATGGAGCAGATATGAGAGGTATATTATATGAAGCAGATGTGAGAGGTATATTACATGAAGGACAGTGTAGTTATTCTTACATTCACTCTCTCCTACAGTAAACAGCATGATACCGAACCCATGAGTAGTCTAAATAGGCCCAAACTTAATACTTTTTCATAAGATGGCCATAAATAATGTATAGTAATGTTGCAATAGTACTGGAAAGGTCAGGAACTCACCTTTATGGTAAAAAAATAGTTATACATTGATGAGGTGTGTTCATTTTTGAGGACACAAGCTCAAGGACAAAGTAAAAATATTATGAAAATATGAAAAGATAAAAGATCTTATATTCATTATTCCTATTCAACAAAAGTGAGGGAATAGGGTTGGAATGACTGAAATGCTTTCTAAATATAGTGACAATCAAATTATAAATGACTATAAGATGTCACTTTTCTAATAACTATTATTTATGTATACAGTGCATTCGGAAAGTATTCAGACCCCTTGACTTTATCCACATTTTGTTACATTACAGCCTTATTCTAAAATTGATTAAATTGTTTTTTCCCCCCTCATCAATCTACACACAATACCCCATAATGACAAAGCAAAAACTGTTTTTAGAATTTTTCGCAAATCTATTAAAAATAACAAACGGAAACATCACATTTACATAAGTATTCAGACACTTTACTCAGTACTTTGTTGAAGCACCTTTGGCAGGGATTACAGCCTCGAGTCTTCTTGGGTATGACGCTACAAGCTTGGCACACATGTATTTGGGGAGTTTCTCCCATTCTTCTCTGCAGATCCTCTCAAGCTCTGTCAGGTTGGATGGGAAGCGTCGCTGCTCAGCTATTTTCAGGTCTCTCCAGAGATGTTCGATCGGGTTCAAGTCCAGGCTCTGGCTGGGCCACTCATGGACATTCAGAGACTTGTCCCAAAGCCACTCCTGCGTTATCTTGGCTGTGTGCTTAGGGTCGTTGTCCTGTTGGAAGGAGAACCTTCGCCCCAGTCAGAGGTCCTGAGCGCTCTGGTGCAGGTTTTCATCAAGGATCTCTTTGTACTTTGCTCTGTTCATCTTTCCCTCAACCCTGACTAGTCTCCCAGTCCCTGCCGCTGAAAAAATCCCCACAAGATGATGCTGCCACCACCATGCTTCACCGTAGGGATGGTGCCAGGTTGCCTCCAGATGTGACGCTTGACATTCAGGCCAAAGAGTTCAATCTTGGTTTCATCAGACCAAATAATCTTGTTTCTCATGGCCTGAGAGTCCTTTAGGTGCCTTTTGGCAAACTCCAAGAGGGCTGTCATGTGCCTTTTACTGAGGAGTGGCTTCCGTCTGGCCACTCTACCATAAAGGCCTGATTAGTGGAGTGCTGCAGAGATGGTTGTCCCTCTGGAAGGTTTTCCCATCTCCACAGAGGAACTCTGGAGCTCTGTCAGTGTGACCATCGGGTTCTTGGTCACCTCCCTGACCAAGGCACTTCTCACCCGATTGCTCAGTTTGGCCGGGTGGCCAGCTCTAGGAAGAGTCTTGGTGGTTCCAAACTTCTTCCATTTAAGAATGATGGAGGCCACTGTGTTCTTGGGGACCTTCAAATCTGCAGAAATGTTTTGGTACCCTTCCCCAGATCTGTGCCTTGACACAATCCTGTCTCTGAGCTCTACGGACAATTCCTTTGACCTCATGGCTTGGTTTTTGCTCTGACATGCACTGTCAACTGTGGGACCTTATATACAGTGGGGAAAAAAAGTATTTAGTCAGCCACCAACTGTGCAAGTTCTCCCACTTAAAAAGATGAGAGAGGCCTGTAATTTTTCATCATAGGTACACGTCAACTATGACAGACAAAATGAGGAAAAAAATCCAGAAAATCACATTGTAGGATTTTTTATGAATTTATTTGCAAATTATGGTGGAAAATAAGTATTTGGTCAATAACAAAAGTTTCTCAATACTTTGTTATATACCCTTTGTTGGCAATGACACAGGTCAAACGTTTTCTGTAAGTCTTCACAAGGTTTTCACACACTGTTGCTGGTATTTTTGGCCCATTCCTCCATGCAGATCTCCTCTAGAGCAGTGATGTTTTGGGGCTGTCGCTGGGCAACACAGACTTTCAACTCCCTCCAAAGATTTTCTATGGGGTTGAGATCTGGAGACTGGCTAGGCCACTCCAGGACCTTGAAATGCTTCTTACGAAGCCACTCCTTCGTTGCCCGGGTGGTGTGTTTGGGATCATTGTCATGCTGAAAGACCCAGCCACGTTTCATCTTCAATGCCCTTGCTGATGGAAGGAGGTTTTCACTCAAAATCACATGATACATGGCCCCATTCATTCTTTCCTTTACACGGATCAGTCGTCCTGGTCCCTTTGCAGAAAAACAGCCCCAAAGCTTGATGTTTCCACCCCCATGCTTCACAGTAGGTATGGTGTTCTTTGGATGTAACTCATCATTCTTTGTCCTCCAAACACGAACAAGTTCTATTTTGGTTTCATCTGACCATATGACATATGACATTCTCCCAATCCTCTTCTGGATCATCCAAATGCACTCTAGCAAACTTCAGACGGGCCTGGACATGTACTGGCTTAAGCAGGGGGACACGTCTGCACTGCAGGATTTGAGTCCCTGGCGGCGTAGTGTGTTACTGATGGTAGGCTTTGTTACTTTGGTCCCAGCTATCTGCAGGTCATTCACTAGGTCCCCCCGTGTGGTTCTGGGATTTTTGCTCACCGTTCTTGTGATCATTTTGACCCCACGGGGGTGAGATCTTGCGTGGAGCCCCAGATCGAGGGAGAATATCAGTGGTCTTGCATGTCTTCCATTTCCTAATAATTGCTCCCACAGTTGATTTCTTCAAACCAAGCTGCTTACCTATTGCAGATTCAGTCTTCCCAGCCTGGTGCAGGTCTACAATTTTGTTTCTGGTGTCCTTTGACAGCTCTTTGGTCTTGGCCATAGTGGAGTTTGGAGTGTGACTGTTTGAGGTTGTGGACAGGTGTCTTTTATACTGATAACAAGTTCAAACAGGTGCCATTAATACAGGTAACGAGTGGAGGACAGAGGAGCCTCTTAAAGAAGAAGTTACAGGTCTGTGAGAGCCAGAATTCTTGCTTGTTTGTAGGTGACCAAATACTTATTTTCCACCATAATTTGCAAATAAATTCATTAAAAATCCTACAATGTGATTTTCTGGATTTTTATTTCTCAATTTGTCTGTCATAGTTGACGTGTACCTATGATGGAAATTACAGGCCTCTCTCATTTTTTTAAGTGGGAGAACTTGCACAATTGGTGGCTGACTAAATACTTTTTTTCCCCACTGTAGACAGGTGTGTGCCTTTCCAAATCATGTCCAATCAATTGAATTGACCACAAGTGGACTCCAATCAAGTTGTAGAAATACTTGAGCTCAATTTCCAGTCTCATAGCAAAGGGTCTGAATACTTATTTAAATAAGGTATTTCAGTTTTTTATTTCTAATAACTGTGGAAAACAAATCTAAAACCTGTTTTCGCTATGTCGTTATGGGGTATTGTGTGTAGATTGATGAGATTTTTATTTTATTTGATCCATTTTGGAATAAGGCTCTAATTTAATAAAATGTGGAAAAAGTCAAGGGGTCTGAATACTTTCCGAATGCACTGTATATATATAAACAAATTATTTTAAAAATGACACGGCCAACTGAATTTCTGTGTTGTCATAATAATCTATATTAAACATTTGGCTGACCAGTGTGCAAAGGCTGGCCTAGTTTTCTGATTGGCTGAGCTGAGGTGGCGCAAATTCAATTTCAAAGTCATACGCGCATCATCAAGCATGCTAGCAGATACCCACAGACTTCCAGTCATTGCTCTAACGCTGGTTATTATTGGCTCACGAAACGACCTCTAACTTCCTTCATACTGGACACAGAGACATAAAAATTGTATGACTTCATCTGACTCTGGGGAAGTAGATAAATGGCCTCATTGCCAAAATCCCGAAAACTAATGTTTTGGCTCAACAGTACCAGTCAATAGTTTGGACACACCTACTCATTCAAGGGTTTTTCCTTTATTTTTAAAACTATGAAATAACACATGGAATCATGCTGTAACCAAAAAAAGTGTTAAACAAATCAACATAGATTTTATATTTGAGATTCTTCAAAGTAGCCACCCTTTGCCTTGATGACAGCTTTGCACACTCTTGGCATTCTCTCAACCAACTTCATGAGGTAGTCACCTGGAATGCATTTCAATTAACAGGTGTGCCTTCTTAAAAGTTAATTTGTGAAATGTATTTCCTTCTTAATGCATTTGAGCTAATCAGTTGTGTTGTGACAAGGTAGGGGGGGGGTATACAGAAGATAGCCCTATTTGGTAAAAGACCAAGTCCATATTATGGCAAGAAGCAAAGAGAAACGACAGTCCATCATTACTTTAAGGCATGAAAGTCAGTCAATCCGGAGAATTTCAAGAACTTTGAAAGTTTCTTCAAGTGCAGTCACAAAAACCATCAAGCGCTATGATGAAACTGGCTCTCATGAGGACTGCCACAGGAATGGAAGACCCAGAGTTACCTCTGCTGCAGAGGATAAGTTCATTAGAGTTACCAGCATCAGAAAATGCAGCCCAAATAAATGCTTCACAGAGTTCAAGTCACAGACACATCTCAACACCAACTGTTCAGAGGGGACTGTGTGAATCAGGCCTTCATGGTCGAATTCCTGCAAAGAAACCACTACTAAAGGACACCAATAAGAAGACGAGACTTGCTTGGGCCAAGAAACATGAGCAATGGACATTAGACTGGTGGAAATCTGTCCTTTGGTCTGATGAGTCCAAATTTGAGAGTTTTGGTTCCAACCGCCATTTCTTTGTGAGACGCAGAGTAGGTGAACGGATGATCTCCGCATATGTGGTTCCCACCATGAAGCATGGAAGAGGAGATGTGATGGTGTGGGGGTGCTTTGCTGGTGACACTGTCTGTGATTTATTTAGAAATCAAGGCACACTTAACCAGCATGGCTACCACAGCATTCTACAGCGATACGCCATCAATCTGGTTTGCGCTTAGTCGGACTATCATTTGTTTTTCAACAGGACAATGACCCAACACACCTCCAGGCTGTGTAAGGACTATTTGACCAAGAAGGAGAGTGATGGAGTGCTGCATCAGATGACCTGGCCTCAACAATCACCCGACCTCAACCCAATTGAGATGGTTTGGGATGAGTTGGACCGCAGAGTGAAGGAAAAGCAGCCAACAAGTGCTCAGCATATGCGGGAACTCCTTCAAGACTGTTAGAAAAGCATTCCAGGTGAAGCTGGTTGAGAGAATGCCAAGAGTGTGCAAAGCTGTCATCAAGGCAAAGGGTGGCTATTTTGAAGAATCTGAAATATAAAATATATTTTGATTTGTTTAACACTTTTATGGTTACTACATGATTCCATATGTGTTATTTAATAGTGTTGATGTCTTCACTATTATTCTACAATGTAGAAAATAGTAAAAATAAAGAAAAACCCTTGCATGAGTAGGTGTGTCCAAACTTTTGACTGGTACTGTATATGTAGCCTAATATTAAACACAGCTAAGTGGGCAGGGGGGAACATGACATGCACTATAATTTATTACATATTATAAGTCAATGGTCATCTAAAAGAAAGAGAGTTCCATACCTCTCTGCCAGATAGTTTTCTGTTTTCCCCTCCCCACTCAAACCACTCCCAGAAAGTCCTAGCAACATTTTTGACTGAGAAATTGCTCTTCCTTCAGAAGCTATTTTAGTTTATTTTAATTGAAGGAACTTAGCAGAGACAGCTCAGGGACCAGTGGAGGTAGGAAGAAAACAGAGAGACACAGATGTACTGCCAGTTCCTTAATATGT
>NW_025536312.1:47500-62558 GCF_020615455.1 Coregonus clupeaformis
CACTAATCCAAGATGTTTAGGTCCATTAACATGCAGTTAACCATCGCTAATCCAAGATGTTTAGGTCCATTAACATGCAGTTAACCAACACTAATCCAAGATGTTTAGGTCCATTAACATGCAGTTAACCATCACTAATCCAAGATGTTTAGGTCCATTAACATGCAGTTAACCATCACTAATCCAAGATGTTTAGGTCCATTAACATGCAGTTAACCATCACTAATCCAAGATGTTTAGGTCCATTAACATGCAGTTAACCATCACTAATCCAAGATGTTTAGGTCCATTAACATGCAGTTAACCATCACTAATCCAAGATGTTTAGGTCCATTAACATGCAGTTAACCATCACTAATCCAAGATGTTTAGGTCCATTAACATGCAGTTAACCATCACTAATCCAAGATGTTTAGGTCCATTAACATGCAGTTAACCATCACTAATCCAAGATGTTTAGGTCCATTAACATGCAGTTAACCATCACTAATCCAAGATGTTTAGGTCCATTAACATGCAGTTAACCATCACTAATCCAAGATGTTTAGGTCCATTAACATGCAGTTAACCATCACTAATCCAAGATGTTTAGGTCCATTAACATGCAGTTAACCATCACTAATCCAAGATGTTTAGGTCCATTAACATGCAGTTAACCATCACTAATCCAAGATGTTTAGGTCCATTAACATGCAGTTAACCATCACTAATCCAAGATGTTTAGGTCCATTAACATGCAGTTAACCATCACTAATCCAAGATGTTTAGGTCCAATAACATGCAGTTAACCATCACTAATCCAAGATGTTTAGGTCCATTAACATGCAGTTAACCATCACTAATCCAAGATGTTTAGGTCCATTAACATGCAGTTAACCATCACTAATCCAAGATGTTTAGGTCCATTAACATGCAGTTAACCATCACTAATCCAAGATGTTTAGGTCCATTAACATGCAGTTAACCATCACTAATCCAAGATGTTTAGGTCCATTAACATGCAGTTAACCATCACTAATCCAAGATGTTTAGGTCCATTAACATGCAGTTAACCATCACTAATCCAAGATGTTTAGGTCCATTAACATGCAGTTAACCATCACTAATCCAAGATGTTTAGGTCCATTAACATGCAGTTAACCATCACTAATCCAAGATGTTTAGGTCCATTAACATGCAGTTAACCATCACTAATCCAAGATGTTTAGGTCCATTAACATGCAGTTAACCATCACTAATCCAAGATGTTTAGGTCCATTAACATGCAGTTAACCATCACTAATCCAAGATGTTTAGGTCCATTAACATGCAGTTAACCAACACTAATCCAAGATGTTTAGGTCCATTAACATGCAGTTAACCATCACTAATCCAAGATGTTTAGGTCCATTAACATGCAGTTAACCATCACTAATCCAAGATGTTTAGGTCCATTAACATGCAGTTAACCATCACTAATCCAAGATGTTTAGGTCCATTAACATGCAGTTAACCATCACTAATCCAAGATGTTTAGGTCCATTAACATGCAGTTAACCAACACTAATCCAAGATGTTTAGGTCCATTAACATGCAGTTAACCATCACTAATCCAAGATGTTTAGGTCCATTAACATGCAGTTAACCATCACTAATCCAAGATGTTTAGGTCCATTAACATGCAGTTAACCATCACTAATCCAAGATGTTTAGGTCCATTAACATGCAGTTAACCATCACTAATCCAAGATGTTTAGGTCCATTAACATGCAGTTAACCATCACTAATCCAAGATGTTTAGGTCCATTAACATGCAGTTAACCATCACTAATCCAAGATGTTTAGGTCCATTAACATGCAGTTAACCAACACTAATCCAAGATGTTTAGGTCCATTAACATGCAGTTAACCATCACTAATCCAAGATGTTTAGGTCCATTAACATGCAGTTAACCATCACTAATCCAAGATGTTTAGGTCCATTAACATGCAGTTAACCATCACTAATCCAAGATGTTTAGGTCCATTAACATGCAGTTAACCATCACTAATCCAAGATGTTTAGGTCCATTAACATGCAGTTAACCATCACTAATCCAAGATGTTTAGGTCCATTAACATGCAGTTAACCATCACTAATCCAAGATGTTTAGGTCCATTAACATGCAGTTAACCATCACTAATCCAAGATGTTTAGGTCCATTAACATGCAGTTAACCATCACTAATCCAAGATGTTTAGGTCCATTAACATGCAGTTAACCATCACTAATCCAAGATGTTTAGGTCCATTAACATGCAGTTAACCATCACTAATCCAAGATGTTTAGGTCCATTAACATGCAGTTAACCATCACTAATCCAAGATGTTTAGGTCCATTAACATGCAGTTAACCAACACTAATCCAAGATGTTTAGGTCCATTAACATGCAGTTAACCATCACTAATCCAAGATGTTTAGGTCCATTAACATGCAGTTAACCATCACTAATCCAAGATGTTTAGGTCCATTAACATGCAGTTAACCATCACTAATCCAAGATGTTTAGGTCCATTAACATGCAGTTAACCATCACTAATCCAAGATGTTTAGGTCCATTAACATGCAGTTAACCATCACTAATCCAAGATGTTTAGGTCCATTAACATGCAGTTAACCATCACTAATCCAAGATGTTTAGGTCCATTAACATGCAGTTAACCATCACTAATCCAAGATGTTTAGGTCCATTAACATGCAGTTAACCATCACTAATCCAAGATGTTTAGGTCCATTAACATGCAGTTAACCATCACTAATCCAAGATGTTTAGGTCCATTAACATGCAGTTAACCATCACTAATCCAAGATGTTTAGGTCCATTAACATGCAGTTAACCATCACTAATCCAAGATGTTTAGGTCCATTAACATGCAGTTAACCATCACTAATCCAAGATGTTTAGGTCCATTAACATGCAGTTAACCATCACTAATCCAAGATGTTTAGGTCCATTAACATGCAGTTAACCATCACTAATCCAAGATGTTTAGGTCCATTAACATGCAGTTAACCATCACTAATCCAAGATGTTTAGGTCCATTAACATGCAGTTAACCATCACTAATCCAAGATGTTTAGGTCCATTAACATGCAGTTAACCAACACTAATCCAAGATGTTTAGGTCCATTAACATGCAGTTAACCATCACTAATCCAAGATGTTTAGGTCCATTAACATGCAGTTAACCATCACTAATCCAAGATGTTTAGGTCCATTAACATGCAGTTAACCATCACTAATCCAAGATGTTTAGGTCCATTAACATGCAGTTAACCATCACTAATCCAAGATGTTTAGGTCCATTAACATGCAGTTAACCATCACTAATCCAAGATGTTTAGGTCCATTAACATGCAGTTAACCAACACTAATCCAAGATGTTTAGGTCCATTAACATGCAGTTAACCATCACTAATCCAAGATGTTTAGGTCCATTAACATGCAGTTAACCATCACTAATCCAAGATGTTTAGGTCCATTAACATGCAGTTAACCATCACTAATCCAAGATGTTTAGGTCCATTAACATGCAGTTAACCATCACTAATCCAAGATGTTTAGGTCCATTAACATGCAGTTAACCATCACTAATCCAAGATGTTTAGGTCCATTAACATGCAGTTAACCATCACTAATCCAAGATGTTTAGGTCCATTAACATGCAGTTAACCATCACTAATCCAAGATGTTTAGGTCCATTAACATGCAGTTAACCATCACTAATCCAAGATGTTTAGGTCCATTAACATGCAGTTAACCATCACTAATCCAAGATGTTTAGGTCCATTAACATGCAGTTAACCATCACTAATCCAAGATGTTTAGGTCCATTAACATGCAGTTAACCAACACTAATCCAAGATGTTTAGGTCCATTAACATGCAGTTAACCATCACTAATCCAAGATGTTTAGGTCCATTAACATGCAGTTAACCAACACTAATCCAAGATGTTTAGGTCCATTAACATGCAGTTAACCATCACTAATCCAAGATGTTTAGGTCCATTAACATGCAGTTAACCATCACTAATCCAAGATGTTTAGGTCCATTAACATGCAGTTAACCATCACTAATCCAAGATGTTTAGGTCCATTAACATGCAGTTAACCATCACTAATCCAAGATGTTTAGGTCCATTAACATGCAGTTAACCATCACTAATCCAAGATGTTTAGGTCCATTAACATGCAGTTAACCATCACTAATCCAAGATGTTTAGGTCCATTAACATGCAGTTAACCAACACTAATCCAAGATGTTTAGGTCCATTAACATGCAGTTAACCATCACTAATCCAAGATGTTTAGGTCCATTAACATGCAGTTAACCATCACTAATCCAAGATGTTTAGGTCCATTAACATGCAGTTAACCATCACTAATCCAAGATGTTTAGGTCCATTAACATGCAGTTAACCATCACTAATCCAAGATGTTTAGGTCCATTAACATGCAGTTAACCATCACTAATCCAAGATGTTTAGGTCCATTAACATGCAGTTAACCAACACTAATCCAAGATGTTTAGGTCCATTAACATGCAGTTAACCATCACTAATCCAAGATGTTTAGGTCCATTAACATGCAGTTAACCATCACTAATCCAAGATGTTTAGGTCCATTAACATGCAGTTAACCATCACTAATCCAAGATGTTTAGGTCCATTAACATGCAGTTAACCATCACTAATCCAAGATGTTTAGGTCCATTAACATGCAGTTAACCATCACTAATCCAAGATGTTTAGGTCCATTAACATGCAGTTAACCATCACTAATCCAAGATGTTTAGGTCCATTAACATGCAGTTAACCATCACTAATCCAAGATGTTTAGGTCCATTAACATGCAGTTAACCATCACTAATCCAAGATGTTTAGGTCCATTAACATGCAGTTAACCATCACTAATCCAAGATGTTTAGGTCCATTAACATGCAGTTAACCAACACTAATCCAAGATGTTTAGGTCCATTAACATGCAGTTAACCATCACTAATCCAAGATGTTTAGGTCCATTAACATGCAGTTAACCATCACTAATCCAAGATGTTTAGGTCCATTAACATGCAGTTAACCATCACTAATCCAAGATGTTTAGGTCCATTAACATGCAGTTAACCATCACTAATCCAAGATGTTTAGGTCCATTAACATGCAGTTAACCATCACTAATCCAAGATGTTTAGGTCCATTAACATGCAGTTAACCAACACTAATCCAAGATGTTTAGGTCCATTAACATGCAGTTAACCATCACTAATCCAAGATGTTTAGGTCCATTAACATGCAGTTAACCATCACTAATCCAAGATGTTTAGGTCCATTAACATGCAGTTAACCATCACTAATCCAAGATGTTTAGGTCCATTAACATGCAGTTAACCATCACTAATCCAAGATGTTTAGGTCCATTAACATGCAGTTAACCATCACTAATCCAAGATGTTTAGGTCCATTAACATGCAGTTAACCAACACTAATCCAAGATGTTTAGGTCCATTAACATGCAGTTAACCATCACTAATCCAAGATGTTTAGGTCCATTAACATGCAGTTAACCATCACTAATCCAAGATGTTTAGGTCCATTAACATGCAGTTAACCATCACTAATCCAAGATGTTTAGGTCCATTAACATGCAGTTAACCATCACTAATCCAAGATGTTTAGGTCCATTAACATGCAGTTAACCATCACTAATCCAAGATGTTTAGGTCCATTAACATGCAGTTAACCATCACTAATCCAAGATGTTTAGGTCCATTAACATGCAGTTAACCATCACTAATCCAAGATGTTTAGGTCCATTAACATGCAGTTAACCATCACTAATCCAAGATGTTTAGGTCCATTAACATGCAGTTAACCATCACTAATCCAAGATGTTTAGGTCCATTAACATGCAGTTAACCATCACTAATCCAAGATGTTTAGGTCCATTAACATGCAGTTAACCATCACTAATCCAAGATGTTTAGGTCCATTAACATGCAGTTAACCATCACTAATCCAAGATGTTTAGGTCCATTAACATGCAGTTAACCAACACTAATCCAAGATGTTTAGGTCCATTAACATGCAGTTAACCATCACTAATCCAAGATGTTTAGGTCCATTAACATGCAGTTAACCATCACTAATCCAAGATGTTTAGGTCCATTAACATGCAGTTAACCATCACTAATCCAAGATGTTTAGGTCCATTAACATGCAGTTAACCATCACTAATCCAAGATGTTTAGGTCCATTAACATGCAGTTAACCATCACTAATCCAAGATGTTTAGGTCCATTAACATGCAGTTAACCATCACTAATCCAAGATGTTTAGGTCCATTAACATGCAGTTAACCATCACTAATCCAAGATGTTTAGGTCCATTAACATGCAGTTAACCATCACTAATCCAAGATGTTTAGGTCCATTAACATGCAGTTAACCATCACTAATCCAAGATGTTTAGGTCCATTAACATGCAGTTAACCATCACTAATCCAAGATGTTTAGGTCCATTAACATGCAGTTAACCATCACTAATCCAAGATGTTTAGGTCCATTAACATGCAGTTAACCATCACTAATCCAAGATGTTTAGGTCCATTAACATGCAGTTAACCATCACTAATCCAAGATGTTTAGGTCCATTAACATGCAGTTAACCATCACTAATCCAAGATGTTTAGGTCCATTAACATGCAGTTAACCATCACTAATCCAAGATGTTTAGGTCCATTAACATGCAGTTAACCATCACTAATCCAAGATGTTTAGGTCCATTAACATGCAGTTAACCATCACTAATCCAAGATGTTTAGGTCCATTAACATGCAGTTAACCATCACTAATCCAAGATGTTTAGGTCCATTAACATGCAGTTAACCATCACTAATCCAAGATGTTTAGGTCCATTAACATGCAGTTAACCATCACTAATCCAAGATGTTTAGGTCCATTAACATGCAGTTAACCAACACTAATCCAAGATGTTTAGGTCCATTAACATGCAGTTAACCATCACTAATCCAAGATGTTTAGGTCCATTAACATGCAGTTAACCATCACTAATCCAAGATGTTTAGGTCCATTAACATGCAGTTAACCATCACTAATCCAAGATGTTTAGGTCCATTAACATGCAGTTAACCATCACTAATCCAAGATGTTTAGGTCCATTAACATGCAGTTAACCATCACTAATCCAAGATGTTTAGGTCCATTAACATGCAGTTAACCATCACTAATCCAAGATGTTTAGGTCCATTAACATGCAGTTAACCATCACTAATCCAAGATGTTTAGGTCCATTAACATGCAGTTAACCATCACTAATCCAAGATGTTTAGGTCCATTAACATGCAGTTAACCATCACTAATCCAAGATGTTTAGGTCCATTAACATGCAGTTAACCATCACTAATCCAAGATGTTTAGGTCCATTAACATGCAGTTAACCATCACTAATCCAAGATGTTTAGGTCCATTAACATGCAGTTAACCATCACTAATCCAAGATGTTTAGGTCCATTAACATGCAGTTAACCATCACTAATCCAAGATGTTTAGGTCCATTAACATGCAGTTAACCATCACTAATCCAAGATGTTTAGGTCCATTAACATGCAGTTAACCATAACATGCAGTTAACCATCACTAATCCAAGATGTTTAGGTCCATTAACATGCAGTTAACCATCACTAATCCAAGATGTTTAGGTCCATTAACATGCAGTTAACCATCACTAATCCAAGATGTTTAGGTCCATTAACATGCAGTTAACCATCACTAATCCAAGATGTTTAGGTCCATTAACATGCAGTTAACCATCACTAATCCAAGATGTTTAGGTCCATTAACATGCAGTTAACCATCACTAATCCAAGATGTTTAGGTCCATTAACATGCAGTTAACCATCACTAATCCAAGATGTTTAGGTCCATTAACATGCAGTTAACCATCACTAATCCAAGATGTTTAGGTCCATTAACATGCAGTTAACCATCACTAATCCAAGATGTTTAGGTCCATTAACATGCAGTTAACCATCACTAATCCAAGATGTTTAGGTCCATTAACATGCAGTTAACCATCACTAATCCAAGATGTTTAGGTCCATTAACATGCAGTTAACCATCACTAATCCAAGATGTTTAGGTCCATTAACATGCAGTTAACCATCACTAATCCAAGATGTTTAGGTCCAATAACATGCAGTTAACCATCACTAATCCAAGATGTTTAGGTCCATTAACATGCAGTTAACCATCACTAATCCAAGATGTTTAGGTCCATTAACATGCAGTTAACCATCACTAATCCAAGATGTTTAGGTCCATTAACATGCAGTTAACCATCACTAATCCAAGATGTTTAGGTCCATTAACATGCAGTTAACCAACACTAATCCAAGATGTTTAGGTCCATTAACATGCAGTTAACCAACACTAATCCAAGATGTTTAGGTCCATTAACATGCAGTTAACCATCACTAATCCAAGATGTTTAGGTCCATTAACATGCAGTTAACCATCACTAATCCAAGATGTTTAGGTCCATTAACATGCAGTTAACCATCACTAATCCAAGATGTTTAGGTCCATTAACATGCAGTTAACCAACACTAATCCAAGATGTTTAGGTCCATTAACATGCAGTTAACCATCACTAATCCAAGATGTTTAGGTCCATTAACATGCAGTTAACCATCACTAATCCAAGATGTTTAGGTCCATTAACATGCAGTTAACCATCACTAATCCAAGATGTTTAGGTCCATTAACATGCAGTTAACCATCACTAATCCAAGATGTTTAGGTCCATTAACATGCAGTTAACCAACACTAATCCAAGATGTTTAGGTCCATTAACATGCAGTTAACCATCACTAATCCAAGATGTTTAGGTCCATTAACATGCAGTTAACCATCACTAATCCAAGATGTTTAGGTCCATTAACATGCAGTTAACCATCACTAATCCAAGATGTTTAGGTCCATTAACATGCAGTTAACCATCACTAATCCAAGATGTTTAGGTCCATTAACATGCAGTTAACCATCACTAATCCAAGATGTTTAGGTCCATTAACATGCAGTTAACCATCACTAATCCAAGATGTTTAGGTCCATTAACATGCAGTTAACCATCACTAATCCAAGATGTTTAGGTCCATTAACATGCAGTTAACCATCACTAATCCAAGATGTTTAGGTCCATTAACATGCAGTTAACCATCACTAATCCAAGATGTTTAGGTCCATTAACATGCAGTTAACCATCACTAATCCAAGATGTTTAGGTCCATTAACATGCAGTTAACCATCACTAATCCAAGATGTTTAGGTCCATTAACATGCAGTTAACCATCACTAATCCAAGATGTTTAGGTCCATTAACATGCAGTTAACCATCACTAATCCAAGATGTTTAGGTCCATTAACATGCAGTTAACCATCACTAATCCAAGATGTTTAGGTCCATTAACATGCAGTTAACCATCACTAATCCAAGATGTTTAGGTCCATTAACATGCAGTTAACCATCACTAATCCAAGATGTTTAGGTCCATTAACATGCAGTTAACCATCACTAATCCAAGATGTTTAGGTCCATTAACATGCAGTTAACCATCACTAATCCAAGATGTTTAGGTCCATTAACATGCAGTTAACCAACACTAATCCAAGATGTTTAGGTCCATTAACATGCAGTTAACCATCACTAATCCAAGATGTTTAGGTCCATTAACATGCAGTTAACCATCACTAATCCAAGATGTTTAGGTCCATTAACATGCAGTTAACCATCACTAATCCAAGATGTTTAGGTCCATTAACATGCAGTTAACCATCACTAATCCAAGATGTTTAGGTCCATTAACATGCAGTTAACCATCACTAATCCAAGATGTTTAGGTCCATTAACATGCAGTTAACCATCACTAATCCAAGATGTTTAGGTCCATTAACATGCAGTTAACCATCACTAATCCAAGATGTTTAGGTCCATTAACATGCAGTTAACCATCACTAATCCAAGATGTTTAGGTCCATTAACATGCAGTTAACCATCACTAATCCAAGATGTTTAGGTCCATTAACATGCAGTTAACCATCACTAATCCAAGATGTTTAGGTCCATTAACATGCAGTTAACCATCACTAATCCAAGATGTTTAGGTCCATTAACATGCAGTTAACCATCACTAATCCAAGATGTTTAGGTCCATTAACATGCAGTTAACCATCACTAATCCAAGATGTTTAGGTCCATTAACATGCAGTTAACCATCACTAATCCAAGATGTTTAGGTCCATTAACATGCAGTTAACCATCACTAATCCAAGATGTTTAGGTCCATTAACATGCAGTTAACCATCACTAATCCAAGATGTTTAGGTCCATTAACATGCAGTTAACCATCACTAATCCAAGATGTTTAGGTCCATTAACATGCAGTTAACCATCACTAATCCAAGATGTTTAGGTCCATTAACATGCAGTTAACCATCACTAATCCAAGATGTTTAGGTCCATTAACATGCAGTTAACCATCACTAATCCAAGATGTTTAGGTCCATTAACATGCAGTTAACCATCACTAATCCAAGATGTTTAGGTCCATTAACATGCAGTTAACCATCACTAATCCAAGATGTTTAGGTCCATTAACATGCAGTTAACCATCACTAATCCAAGATGTTTAGGTCCATTAACATGCAGTTAACCATCACTAATCCAAGATGTTTAGGTCCATTAACATGCAGTTAACCATCACTAATCCAAGATGTTTAGGTCCATTAACATGCAGTTAACCATCACTAATCCAAGATGTTTAGGTCCATTAACATGCAGTTAACCATCACTAATCCAAGATGTTTAGGTCCATTAACATGCAGTTAACCATCACTAATCCAAGATGTTTAGGTCCATTAACATGCAGTTAACCATCACTAATCCAAGATGTTTAGGTCCATTAACATGCAGTTAACCATCACTAATCCAAGATGTTTAGGTCCATTAACATGCAGTTAACCATCACTAATCCAAGATGTTTAGGTCCATTAACATGCAGTTAACCATCACTAATCCAAGATGTTTAGGTCCATTAACATGCAGTTAACCATCACTAATCCAAGATGTTTAGGTCCATTAACATGCAGTTAACCATCACTAATCCAAGATGTTTAGGTCCATTAACATGCAGTTAACCATCACTAATCCAAGATGTTTAGGTCCATTAACATGCAGTTAACCATCACTAATCCAAGATGTTTAGGTCCATTAACATGCAGTTAACCATCACTAATCCAAGATGTTTAGGTCCATTAACATGCAGTTAACCATCACTAATCCAAGATGTTTAGGTCCATTAACATGCAGTTAACCATCACTAATCCAAGATGTTTAGGTCCATTAACATGCAGTTAACCATCACTAATCCAAGATGTTTAGGTCCATTAACATGCAGTTAACCATCACTAATCCAAGATGTTTAGGTCCATTAACATGCAGTTAACCATCACTAATCCAAGATGTTTAGGTCCATTAACATGCAGTTAACCATCACTAATCCAAGATGTTTAGGTCCATTAACATGCAGTTAACCATCACTAATCCAAGATGTTTAGGTCCATTAACATGCAGTTAACCATCACTAATCCAAGATGTTTAGGTCCATTAACATGCAGTTAACCATCACTAATCCAAGATGTTTAGGTCCATTAACATGCAGTTAACCATCACTAATCCAAGATGTTTAGGTCCATTAACATGCAGTTAACCATCACTAATCCAAGATGTTTAGGTCCATTAACATGCAGTTAACCATCACTAATCCAAGATGTTTAGGTCCATTAACATGCAGTTAACCATCACTAATCCAAGATGTTTAGGTCCATTAACATGCAGTTAACCATCACTAATCCAAGATGTTTAGGTCCATTAACATGCAGTTAACCATCACTAATCCAAGATGTTTAGGTCCATTAACATGCAGTTAACCATCACTAATCCAAGATGTTTAGGTCCATTAACATGCAGTTAACCATCACTAATCCAAGATGTTTAGGTCCATTAACATGCAGTTAACCATCACTAATCCAAGATGTTTAGGTCCATTAACATGCAGTTAACCATCACTAATCCAAGATGTTTAGGTCCATTAACATGCAGTTAACCATCACTAATCCAAGATGTTTAGGTCCATTAACATGCAGTTAACCATCACTAATCCAAGATGTTTAGGTCCATTAACATGCAGTTAACCATCACTAATCCAAGATGTTTAGGTCCATTAACATGCAGTTAACCATCACTAATCCAAGATGTTTAGGTCCATTAACATGCAGTTAACCATCACTAATCCAAGATGTTTAGGTCCATTAACATGCAGTTAACCAACACTAATCCAAGATGTTTAGGTCCATTAACATGCAGTTAACCATCACTAATCCAAGATGTTTAGGTCCATTAACATGCAGTTAACCATCACTAATCCAAGATGTTTAGGTCCATTAACATGCAGTTAACCATCACTAATCCAAGATGTTTAGGTCCATTAACATGCAGTTAACCATCACTAATCCAAGATGTTTAGGTCCATTAACATGCAGTTAACCATCACTAATCCAAGATGTTTAGGTCCATTAACATGCAGTTAACCATCACTAATCCAAGATGTTTAGGTCCATTAACATGCAGTTAACCATCACTAATCCAAGATGTTTAGGTCCATTAACATGCAGTTAACCATCACTAATCCAAGATGTTTAGGTCCATTAACATGCAGTTAACCATCACTAATCCAAGATGTTTAGGTCCATTAACATGCAGTTAACCATCACTAATCCAAGATGTTTAGGTCCATTAACATGCAGTTAACCAACACTAATCCAAGATGTTTAGGTCCATTAACATGCAGTTAACCATCACTAATCCAAGATGTTTAGGTCCATTAACATGCAGTTAACCATCACTAATCCAAGATGTTTAGGTCCATTAACATGCAGTTAACCATCACTAATCCAAGATGTTTAGGTCCATTAACATGCAGTTAACCATCACTAATCCAAGATGTTTAGGTCCATTAACATGCAGTTAACCATCACTAATCCAAGATGTTTAGGTCCATTAACATGCAGTTAACCATCACTAATCCAAGATGTTTAGGTCCATTAACATGCAGTTAACCATCACTAATCCAAGATGTTTAGGTCCATTAACATGCAGTTAACCATCACTAATCCAAGATGTTTAGGTCCATTAACATGCAGTTAACCATCACTAATCCAAGATGTTTAGGTCCATTAACATGCAGTTAACCATCACTAATCCAAGATGTTTAGGTCCATTAACATGCAGTTAACCATCACTAATCCAAGATGTTTAGGTCCATTAACATGCAGTTAACCATCACTAATCCAAGATGTTTAGGTCCATTAACATGCAGTTAACCATCACTAATCCAAGATGTTTAGGTCCATTAACATGCAGTTAACCAACACTAATCCAAGATGTTTAGGTCCATTAACATGCAGTTAACCATCACTAATCCAAGATGTTTAGGTCCATTAACATGCAGTTAACCATCACTAATCCAAGATGTTTAGGTCCAATAACATGCAGTTAACCATCACTAATCCAAGATGTTTAGGTCCATTAACATGCAGTTAACCATCACTAATCCAAGATGTTTAGGTCCATTAACATGCAGTTAACCATCACTAATCCAAGATGTTTAGGTCCATTAACATGCAGTTAACCATCACTAATCCAAGATGTTTAGGTCCATTAACATGCAGTTAACCATCACTAATCCAAGATGTTTAGGTCCAATAACATGCAGTTAACCATCACTAATCCAAGATGTTTAGGTCCATTAACATGCAGTTAACCATCACTAATCCAAGATGTTTAGGTCCATTAACATGCAGTTAACCATCACTAATCCAAGATGTTTAGGTCCATTAACATGCAGTTAACCATCACTAATCCAAGATGTTTAGGTCCATTAACATGCAGTTAACCATCACTAATCCAAGATGTTTAGGTCCATTAACATGCAGTTAACCATCACCTAATCCAAGATGTTTAGGTCCATTAACATGCAGTTAACCATCACTAATCCAAGATGTTTAGGTCCATTAACATGCAGTTAACCATCACTAATCCAAGATGTTTAGGTCCATTAACATGCAGTTAACCATCACTAATCCAAGATGTTTAGGTCCATTAACATGCAGTTAACCATCACTAATCCAAGATGTTTAGGTCCATTAACATGCAGTTAACCATCACTAATCCAAGATGTTTAGGTCCATTAACATGCAGTTAACCATCACTAATCCAAGATGTTTAGGTCCATTAACATGCAGTTAACCAACACTAATCCAAGATGTTTAGGTCCATTAACATGCAGTTAACCATCACTAATCCAAGATGTTTAGGTCCATTAACATGCAGTTAACCATCACTAATCCAAGATGTTTAGGTCCATTAACATGCAGTTAACCATCACTAATCCAAGATGTTTAGGTCCATTAACATGCAGTTAACCATCACTAATCCAAGATGTTTAGGTCCATTAACATGCAGTTAACCATCACTAATCCAAGATGTTTAGGTCCATTAACATGCAGTTAACCATCACTAATCCAAGATGTTTAGGTCCATTAACATGCAGTTAACCATCACTAATCCAAGATGTTTGGGTCCATTAACATGCAGTTAACCATCACTAATCCACGATGTTTAGGTCCATTAACATGCAGTTAACCATCACTAATCCAAGATGTTTAGGTCCATTAACATGCAGTTAACCATCACTAATCCAAGATGTTTAGGTCCATTAACATGCAGTTAACCATCACTAATCCAAGATGTTTAGGTCCATTAACATGCAGTTAACCATCACTAATCCAAGGTGTTTAGGTCCATTAACATGCAGTTAACCATCACTAATCCAAGATGTTTAGGTCCATTAACATGCAGTTAACCATCACTAATCCAAGATGTTTAGGTCCATTAACATGCAG
>NW_025536313.1:0-62531 GCF_020615455.1 Coregonus clupeaformis
TTAGTTCTCTCCCTGGATACACCACCACTCCACCTCACAGGAAAACTCCTGCCTGAGCTTTTTACTGTCCCTTTCCACACTGCTAATGCAAGAGGAAGGACTGAAAACACATTACTGTGAAGTAATATAATGATGATTCATGTTTATTATTACCTGTTTTTATGGTCATGTTTTGAAATTATACTTCATTACTATAATGATTATCAATACGCCTGAACATTAATTCAGTCACCTCTGGTCGACAAAAACATATTTTCCTAGTACATTAATTGTCAAATTCATTTTTTAATTTTTTATTTCACCTTTATTTAACCAGGTAAACCAGTTGAGAACAAGTTCTCATTTACAACTGCGACCTGGCCAAGATACAGCAAAGCAGTGCGATAAAAACAACAACACAGAGTTACATATGGGGTAAAACAAAACAAAGTCAAAAATACAACAGAAATAAATATATATACAGTGTGTGCAAATGTAGCAAGTTATGGAGGTAAGGCAATAAATAGGCTATAGTGCTAAATAATTACAATTAGTATTAACACTGGAATGATAGATGTGCAAGAGATGATGTGCAAATAGAGATACTGGGGTACAAATGAGCAAAATAAATAACAATACAGGGATGAGGTAGTTGGGCGGGCTAATTTCAGATGGGCTGTGTACAGGTGCAGTGATCGGTAAGGTCCTCTGACAACTGATGCTTAAAGTTAGTGAGGGAGATAAGTGTCTCCAGCTTCAGAGATTTTTGCAATCATCAACCAGCATCGAGCACTCTGCCTTCTCTCGCAAGCGAGGGGCATGTTGAGGTAAATATGCTAACCGCGACGGTTGCATTATGTAATTTATTGGTGGGCTGGAAGATGCTGTGTTTTTTCTTTTCTATTCAGAGGCTATTTACTCCCAATATGAGATAATTTTATATAGAATGTTTTTATAATGCATGTTTACTAGGGTTGAGGTTAGCGCATCTGAGTAGGGATTATTTGGCCGGGGTTCAATACCTGTCCTACCTATCAATCATATTGCTGCTTGTAGCCTATAACTGATGATCCCCACACTAGAAACACCGAAAACTATCTGTGCTAGCAAACCCCATGTTCCACCCCTCCCCTGCGTAACCTTGAAGTTTGTTAAGAAACAAACACTTGTCTACGAAAAGAGACATGTTTAACGGATTCCGCTTGGCACCCAGCCGAGAGCACACGAAAACCACTTGCAAATTTACCAAAACTAACCAATTACTTGCGGTCTGTTCGTAAGCAATAAACGGAGGCAGATTAGCCACCACAACTCTTATCGAAAGAGGCGACATCTGCACCAACACACCCCTCACAAAAATCCCACTCACAACAAGACAAACCTTTTTCATTAACACAACCACCGCCTTGTTCATTCTGGATGCAGAGTGCAGATGTTCTGCTCTAACCTGTTCGCCGACCATGAGCAAAACTTCCTCCACACCGTTCTCCGGAACGCATCCGAAGAGACAGCGTTTCTTCTCCACTCGGTTGAGGCCATCACGCCGCCCTAACAAACTACCCCTACTCCCCCCTCAAATCTAAACGATAAACAGTGGAAACCAATAAACAAACCCTCCACCATGAGAAAATAAATTCAGAAAATACGCAAGAACCAAAAGAAAAAAAGAATAGTAGCCCTCCTCACGAACCACAAAACTCTCACACAACCAACTTCTTCTTCTATGATATAAAGGCGGTCCACAAACCAACGTTAAAAAGTGCATGCCGCCACCTACTGTGCTGGAGTGTGTGGTCAATCACGGTTTCCAACATTTCTAAATCCTCCTACCTAACTCAGTACTTCTGAGAAAATAAAGAAGAGCCCTACTAACTTCAAAATAGACCCTCCCCCATCCCCAAAATCCCTTCCAAACCCCCCCAACCTCAATGACCCTACACTTCAATCTTTCCGTCTCTTCAACATACTTACAACAATATAACAACACATGTTCCACCGTTTCATCGACCATACCTTCCAGACACAAATCATTCCCATGCTTGCCAACCAGATGTAATGACGAGATCATTGTACAATGTTCTAAGCGCAATTGAGTAAACACCACCTCTTCCTTCCTAATCTGACATTTGAATCTTGGTCCATCGACCTTTCTGTAAAACTGTAAACTATTCATATAAATGCCGGCCCTTGTGCTCAGAGTACCATCTCTTCTGCCACACATCTATCAAAATGTCTCTGATCTTACATTTGGCCTCACCTCTACCCAGTGGAACATTAATATCAATTATATCTCGTTTCAAAGCTCTTTTAGCTAACTGGTCTACAATTTCATTCCTTTCCACACCCAAATGTGCTGTGACCCAGCAGAATCTCACTACTACACCCATTCTCTCAATTCTCCATAATAACATTAATACCTCCAATAGCAGGTAACTCCTATTAGATTTCCCAGATGATAAACTATTCAATACAGACAGAGAATCTGAGCATACTATAATTCACCCACTGGAGGGCAACTATTATCACCAACAGTTCAACTGAGTATACTGACAGTTCATCTGTTAGTCTTCTACATATCTGCACATCAAATTCAGGAAGGTAAACGCCTGCTCCTGTGAGCCCACTATCTGGGTCCTTGGATCCGTCTGTGAAAAGCGGTAGAAAAGCATAAAAACTTCTACCAATGTAATTGTCAACCAGTTTCTCTATATCACTGACTTCTGACCAATCTTTCCTTTTCTCTACCAAGGTTAGATCAACAACAGCGTCTGGGAGTAACCATGGAGGAACATCCCCTATCACCACAGAAGGGCCAACCTCCAACTCCCTCAAACCACTCTCATCAGCAAGCTTTCCAACTGTCCAACCAAAACCACTGCCTTGTCTACTAGTATATTCCCAACAGTCATCTAGAACAGTAGCAGTGGGATGCTCAACCTCACAGCCTTTCAAACCAATAAGATAATGACCATTTTTTACGCTGTATATCCAAAGGCATCTCTCCTGCCTCCACCAGTAAGGCACATACAGATGTTGATTTAAATGCACCAATACATATCCTTAAAGCTATATACTGGATTCTGTCCAGGTTCTGAAGGCAAGTCTTTACCTCTGTTCCATAAACTGTACACCAGTAATCAATTGTCGTCCTGATCAGAGCTCTATAAATATCCATCAACAATTGTCTGTCAGCACCCCATTCATAACCAGAGACCCACACAACCAACTACCGCGAAAGTTAATGAATGAGAGAGACAGAGACATCGTTACAACACTGTACATAGCCATAATATAACGGTTCTTCTTCTTTGGAGTTTAACGGCGGTTGGCATCCAATATGTTGCATTACCGCCCCCAACTGGACTATAATATAAATCCATTATACTTTGTGATACAAAATGGGAAAAGGGGAAATTATAATAATACAAAAAACACCCTTCCAACTAACCCTACACTCATTAAATACCCACTACCCAATTCCACTACTTTGACCCTATCTGCTCCTGCACCATGCCAACGGCCTGGGAGGACGGGACACCACCACTCAACACACCCTGTAACTCTTCTGAAGTCTAATCTTGTATGCCCAAATACTTCTCTGCAGCTGCCACCACAACATCTTTTTTCTTTGATTTACGTTCCATTTCTGCTGTACAATTGATAACCATTGCTATGAACGCTAAAAGCTAACTTTACTGAAGCATATATCACTTGTTGGCCTATCCCTCTGTGCTGGCACAGATCTACAACCTGAAAGAGCGCAGTGGATTCGGCACTATGACTCTAACGGGATAACTGATATATCCTACCATGACTTTGTCGGGTAAAGACTCAAAACTCAAAAGGACTGACAGTGACTCCTCTGTTTCACCACGCTCACCACCGGGTCTGCGTTGCACCAAATGGCGGGAATCACAAACACCAGGAATCTTCAACTTGAATTGCTCCACTTCTACACTTAACGCTACCCCAGAAATCACTCCTTTCAATGGTGCCCTGTTCCTAAGAGCAAAGCAAGAAACAGATCTTGACCAAAGTTGCGTGACACGGAGCGCCCACTCCCTCTGGTCAGAAGAAACACAAACAAATATCACAAGTCCACTACAGGTTACCTTCACTGATTCAACTGCACCCAACTCCTTTCCCACCCACCCTGAAACCACAAATGGATCTGCCAAAAGGAATGGATCCACTTTCTCCAAAAATGTAACTCCTACTGCACCAGATTCTTCTATATCATGTCCATTGATGCCAGGCTCTGGTTCTGAGCTCATCACCACACCTTCTACCTCACTTAACTCTCCCTCATTCATTTCCATTTCACCTCCTGAACTCAGTCTGGCGAATGGCTCACTCTGTTTGCACTTGAGTTATAACATTTGAAATGTCTCTATTCCTTTGAAACTTTTGTGAGTGCAATGTTTACTGTTCATTTCTGATTGTTTATTTCACTTTTGTTTATTATCTATTTCACTTGCTTTGGCAATGTAAACATATGTTTCCCATGCCAATAAAGCCATTTGAATTGATTTGAATTGAGAGAGAGAGAGGGCTCCATGTTAATGTATAGGGGACATGAGTCAGTCATGGTTACTCATGGTTATGTGATGAAGTAACCCTGCCTGCGATTTCAAAATCAGTGTCGGCCCTCAGCCCAATAGGGAATGTCCTCTTGGTGTAACGGTCAAGCTGTTGCTTTCTCCCGCGGTAGACCTGGTTCATATCCCGGCAGTTACATTAAGCAGTCTATTCTCTGAACAGAGTCCAGACAGCCTGTTCCCAACAGTGAGGTCAGTGGGATTGGAGTCCTCTCTCGCTCTCTCTCTCTCTCTCTCTCTCTCACACACTCACTCACTCACTCACTCACTCACTCACTCACTGGAAGAGAGAAGTGAAATTGTGTGTCTCCTCTCGTCAACAATACTCACCTTGAGAGACTCCACAGCCTGTTGGAGCTCCTTCAGCTCCTTCTCTCTCTCCTGGAATCTCTGCTGGACCTTCTGCTGACTCATCCCCAGCTGCCTCTGTGGAGAATCACTCTTCAATGAGCTATCAAGCTTTATTTGTCCAGTAGATCAATAGTATAGTAATGGGACATAGGGCCCATAGAAGATAGGGATTAATATGTTGAGGAAGTGTTTGTGTGAAATTATATTATTATGTTGTTATGTGAATGATTATAGTTTTAACAGTGCACAAAACAGGGAGCTGATTGGGAGTTTGATAACGAATGATAATGGTGTTTGATAATGAATGATAATGATGTTTGATAACAAATTACAATGGTGATACCTTTGGAGAATCTGGGTTAACACATCTATATAATCAAGGTTTGTGTTCATATTTGTTCTGCCATGGATCGATTTCATTTGAATGATCTCATATTCAAACAGCCTTAGTTCCTACTGTATCTTTAATTATTTGTTTATCAGACAGTCACCAACAAGTAGTTCTGGTCTTACCTGTTTCTCAGTCCTCTCTGCTGCAGCTGACACTGTATCATGGCCTTTATGTTCATCCATTGTACACAGATAACAGATACACTGCTGATCGGTACGACAGTAAACCTCCAGCAGTTTGTCATGATCAGAGCAGATCTTCTCCTGTAGTTGTGCGGTGGCTTTGACCAGCTTGTGCTTCTTGAAACCAGGAAATTCATAGTGAGGTTGGAGGTGAGTCTCACAGCAAGAGGCCAGACATGCCAGACAGGACATGAGGGCTTTCTGCTTTCTGGTCCCAGTGCAGAAATCACACGCCACATCTCCAGGTCCAGCATAGCACAGAGCAGGAGGGGGAGCAGCCTGGAGTCCTGTCTTCTTCAGTTTGTCTACCACTTCAGCCAACACAGTGCTTCTGTTCAGAACAGGCCTTGGGGTAAAGGTCTGTCTGCACTGTGGACAGCTGTAGACACCTTTCAGATCATCCTGATCCCAGCTTTCTTTAATACAGCCCATACAGTAGCTGTGTCCACAGGCAGTAGTCACCGGATCCTTCAGTAGATCCAGACAGATGGAGCAACAGAACAGTTCTAGATTGTCAGCCATTTTAGTGCTCTCTCCCGTAGGTTAAGCAATGGCAGTGTCAAAGATTACTTTCTGTTCAGTGTCAAAGGTGACTTTCTGTTTCATGGAACTCTACACCAGAGGACAGGAAGTGGCTTCCTACTTGACTGTGTACTCTGTATGTAGAGGGGGTGTGGTTTCTTTGATAAGGAAGTGTGGGTAGTAGCCAGAGATGTTCAGTATTTCTCTTACATCTATTTGAAATACGTATTTTAATGACTTCTGAGTATTTTGTCATTTGAATCACACTGGGCTGAACTAAACTTTTCAAAATACTAAATACTTTTCTATACCATTTAAAAAAAAATTGTGATTCACATTTTGCATTAATTGAAAGTCGCTCTGGATAAGAGTGTCTGCTAAATGATTACAATGTAAATGTAATTGCAAAAATTAATAATTGCAATCACTTAAAAACTCAATTTAAAGAGATTCTTCGGGATTTAGGCAATGAAGCCCTTTATCTACTTCCCCAGAGTCAGATGAACTCATGGATACCATTTTAATGTCTCTGTATCCTGTATGAAGGAAGTTAGAGGTTGTTTTGGGAGCCAATGCCAACTAGCGTTAGCGCAATGACTGGAAGTCTATGGCATGCTAGCAGTTACTATAGACTTCATAGCGCTAATGTTAGTTAGAAACTTCCTTCAAACTGTAGAGACAAATAAATGGTTCCATTCATTCATTGACTTTTAGAACATTTTCAGGTCATTGTTTGTTTTCAGTGGAAAGTCCAAATACATTATTTTTCAGACGTTGGGTGTAAAACTGGCAAATCTATAATGTTTATTTATGCTCCATAAAGTTGTCCTAGAACCTGTTGTTACCCTGACCTCTCCCACAGATTCCATCAGGTTACTACATTCAGACCATGAACTCTAACCTGCACCTGAACAGCTTCCTCCTGCCCATCAGTGCCATGAACGTCATCAGCATCCTACCTCTGCTGCTGCTGGCCCCTCTCATGGAGTGTGTCACCTCCTGCTACCTGTCCATGGAGAAAACACCCTTCTCCCCCGCCAGAGTCATCAGTAAGCAGACACACACGGCACAGATACACACACAAACACACACAGAGAAAGACACACACACACACACAGACAGACAGACAGACACACACACTCACACACACACAGACACACACACACACAGACACACACACAGCCACACACACACACATGCACAAATACCATCCACATCAATGAGGCAGTCAATGTTAATGTCTCTCTCTCTGTTTCTCTCCCTGTCCCCTCCCTCCTCTCCTCTCTCAGTGCTGGGTCATGCGTGTGCGGCCCAGTCTGTCCTGGTAGCGGGCCTGTCTGAGGTCCACAGGAAGGGCTATCCTCTGACGGAGCAGGCCCTGTCAGGGAAGGTGCTCCAGGTGTCCTCCATGGCCTGCTTCCAGCTGGCTCCCCAGTACATCCTACTGGGGCTGGCTGAGGCCCTCGTCACCCCTGCCTGTGAGTGACAGAGAGCCAGCACGTATTTCTGACACACCTATTGCTGCTACACTGTTCGTACACAGAGACAAACTGGGTTTGAGATTTAGAATGTCAATGGACACCATATGTAGTTGGGATGAAGTTAAAATGTGGAGTGTTGGAACCAACTGCCAACATGGAGGATAGTATTCTGACCTCTGGAAGCTAGGGTTAGGATGCCCCCTACTGGTGTATTAGAGACAGACAAGAGACGTTTGAAACAAATGAATGCTTCTTTCTCTTCCCAGCCTTCCTCTCTTCTCTGTTCCAGGCTCTGTGATCTCCTTCCACCGGACACCCAGTCATATCAGAGGCATCTCCCTGCACTTCCTCCCCCTGTCCTACAGAGGGAGCTATTTCCTGGGAGCCCTCATCATCCAGCTGGTCTACCTACTCTCTGGAGGTAAAGGCTTCACTAACAGATGCATCATCGTAACCATAGAAACTGAAGAGGAACATACATTCATGTTGGAATGGTTGATGGGGTTCTGTCTGCATTATGGTGATTCAGTCCTATGGCCACTGATAGCACTGTTCTCCTGTCCAACTACAGGTAACTTCTACCCAAACACACTGCATGAAGGGAATCTGGAGCATTTCTTCTTCTTCTTAGCCATGTTGATGACCATAAACACTCTGGTGTTCTGGTGGATATCTTCCAGGTCCAGTATGAGAACCTCTCATGTATCAATATAGTCACTGTAGATGAGGCAGAGGACATGAGGAGGAGAGGAAGCCATTAGAGTTCTTTCAGTCTTGGACTTCAACATTTTCAGTCAAACAAATTTGAGAATTTCCTTGACCCCTTGAGGTGACCTGAACAAAGTTTCAATATAGTCTGTGCAGATGATCCAGATGACAATATTGAGACAGGTGACAATATTGAGACAGGTGACAGTATTGAGACAGGTGACAGTATTGAGACAGCTGACAGTATTGAGACAGGTGACAGTATTGAGACAGGTGACAGTATTGAGACAGTATTGAGACAGGTGACAGTAATGAGACAGGTGACAGTATTGAGACAGCTGACAGTATTGAGACAAGCTGACAGTAATGAGACAGGTGACAGTATTGAGACAGGTGACAGTATTGAGACAGTATTGAGACAGGTGACAGTATTGAGACAGGTGACAGTATTGAGACAGGTGACAGTGTGGAGACAGATTACAGTATTGAGACAGGTGACAGTTTTGAGACAGGTGACAGTACTGAGACAGGTGACAGTATTGAGACAGGTGACAGTACTGAGACAGTTGACAGTACTGAGACAGGTGACAGTACTGAGACAGGTGACAGTACTGAGACAGGTGACAGTTTTGAGACAGGTGACATTATTGAGACAGATCCACCCTAGCAGACTCTCCTCCCCTGTGTCCCAGGTACCTAGACCTGAGTGTGGTGCAGAGTAGAGGAGTAGGAAGCAGCCTTCTGGCAGAGAAACTCCTGCAGTACAAGACCTGCCTGTGATTCTACGACACCATGGAACGCTCCTCCACAACAGTCTCCATAGAAACAGTGTTGTGACCTCTACACTACCTTTGTCCCCTGTAGCGCTGGACTTCCACTTGGTTTATTTATGTATGTACTGTGTTTTCTTTTCATTGACAGTCAGTTTTAGACAGTTTAGATGGTTATAGACTTCAACCTTTGTGTTCCTTCCTACTCCAATATAATGTGTGGGTGTATTATGTGTCGTCTATTTCTCTAAATGGATGTACTGGTACATAGATGACTGGAAATAGCTGATTCATTGGGTCAATCAATTCAATAATAGAGCAATTCCAATGTCATGATGATGAGTTTTATTTTGAAAGATCACATTGATTCAGAATCCAGAATTGTTTGTATTCATACATGTACATGGGTGATTTAAATATTCTCATCTGACCATAAATGGATCAACAATGATCCCAGTTTCTGATTTGACTGGTTTGCCAGTACTACAGTTTACGTCAAGAGAAAAAGAGACACATTTACAGAGGATTGCAACAGCCAAGAGGTGATCAGGTAGACAGTAAAAGTCTGAAGCTTGAGTGTCAGTCTGTATGTGCCATCATTCCATCTCTGTAGCTCAATTGGTAGAGCATGGCACTTGTAACGCCAAGGTAGTGGGTTCGATCCCCGGGACCACCCATACGTTAAAAAAAATAAATAATAATATGCACACATGACTGTAAGTCGCTTTGGATAAAAGCATCTGCTAAATGGCATATTATAAGAGCACTAACCGATCTGGGACCAGGCTAATAAGAATGTGCTATGTTTAAAGAATTCTTTTTTTTACAATAATGTTAAAGAAGGGGAATTGAACCAGGTCGTAGGCCTGATGGAAGACTGTTAATAACCAAGAAGCTCTCCATCTATATATCTGAAATAGTTGAAATAATCTATATCTACTGGTAAATATTTTGATATATGATTTTGTACCAATCCCAAACCCAGGATAGAGGGGCTGAGTGAATGTGGTCTGGACTCTGTGGAGGAGGGTCATTGTGTCAGAGACACTGTAGAAGGACAGAGTACCTGCCTTGTGATCCAGGTCCACTCCTACTCTGGAGGACTGAGGGCCTGATACTTTAGTCACAACATTATTGTGTCTGAACCAATAAATACCTCTATAACACAGTAAACTCCAGGACTTGTCATTGAATCCAAATACACCATCATTACCTGTCTCTGTTCGGCTGATGTCTTTATATGAGACTGCTGTAACAACATTACCACTCCACTCCACTTCCCAGTAACAGCATCCAGACAGACCCTCTCTACACATAACCTGGTAGTCGTTGGTGAATCTGTCTGGATGATCAGGATATGGTTGGACTTGGCCTTTATAGGTCACCTTTCTGTTCCCTTCAGACAGAGATAGGTATGTGTGTGCTGTGTTTGGGTCCAGTGTGAGCTGACATGAATCTGGGAGAAGAGCAGAGCAGAGACCAATGAGGGGAGTTAGAACAATAAGTTAAGTCAGATACTGTATCTACCCTGTCTTTGATTAGAGCACAGCAGAGATCAAATCAGAGAGATATGAGGAGTCAGATAGATACCCAGTCTTTGATTAAATCTACTATTGCGACAGTGGCTTGCGAAAGTATTCACCCCCCTTTTGGCGATTTGTATCATTTGATTTACACAACATGCTTACCATTTTGAAGATGCAAAATATTGTTTATTGTGATTGTGCATAACTATTCACCCTCCCCCCAAAGTCAATAATTTATAGAGCCACCTTTTGCAGCAATTACAGCTGCAAGTCTTTTGAGGTATGTCTCTATAAGCTTGGCACATCTAGCCACTGGGATTTTTGCCCATTCTTCAAGGCAAAACTGCTCCTGCTCCTTCAAGTTGGATGGGTTCCGCTGGTGTACAGCAATCTTTAAGTCATACCACAGATTCTCAATTGGATTGAGGTCTGGGCTGACTAGGCCATTCCAAGACATTTAAATGTTTCTCCTTAAACCACTCAAGTGTTGCTTTAGCAGTATGCTTAGGGTCATTGTCCTGCTGGAACGTGAACCTCCGTCCCAGTCTCAAATCTCTGGAAGACTGAAACAGGTTTCCCACAAGAATTTCCCTGTATTTAGCGCCATCCATCATTCCTTCAATTCTGACCAGTTTCCCAGTCCCTGCCGATGAAAAACATCCTCAGATGGTGTTCTCGGGGTGATGAGAGGTGTTGGGTTTGCGCCAGACATAGCGTTTTCCTTGATGGCCAAAAAGCTCAATTTTAGTCTACCTTCTTCCATATGTTTGGGGAGTCTCCCACATGCCTTTTGGCGAACACCAAACGTGTTTGCTTATTTTTTTCTTAAAGTAATGGCTTTTTTCTGGCCACTCTTCCGTAAAGCCCAGCTCTTTGGAGTGTACGACTTAAAGTGGTCCTATGGACAGATATGCCAATCTCCGCTGTGGAGCTTTGCAGCTCCTTCAGGGTTATCTTTTGTCTCTTTGTTGACTCTCTGATTAATGCCCTCCTTGCCTGGTCCATGAGTTTTGGTGGGCGTCCCTCTCTTGGCAGGTTTGCTGTGGTGCCATATTCTTTCCATTTTATAATAATGGATTTAATGGTGCTCCGTGGAATGTTCAAAGTTTCTGATATTTTTTTATAACCCAACCCTGATCTGTACTTCTCCACAACTTTGTTCCTGACCTCTTTGGAGAGCTCCATGGTCTTCATGGTGACGCTTTCTTGGTGGTGCCCCTTGCTTAGTGGTGTTGCAGACTCTGGGGCCTTTCAGAACAGGTGTATATATACTGAGATCATGTGACAGATCATATGACACTTAGGTTGCACACAGGTGGACTTTATTTCATTAATTATGTGACTTCTGAAGGTAATTGGTGGCACCAGATATTATTTAGGGGCTTCATAGCAAAAGGGGTGAATTCATATGAACGCACCACTTTTCCATTATTTATTTTATAGAATGTTTTGAAACAAGTTATTTTTTTCATTTCACTTCACCAATTTGGACAATTTTGTGTATGTCCATGACATGAAATCCAAATAAAAATCCATTTAAATTACAGGTTGTAATGCAACAAAATAGGAAAAATGCCATGGGGGATGAATACTTTTGCAAGGCACTGTATATATTTCTAGAGGGATTGTTAGGAGTGTCAGTAAAAAGAGACTGTTAGTTACTTCAGAATAAAGAGACTCACATTGTAAGAACTGTTCTCTGGTCTTGGGCTCTGGAGGCAGTAAAACATCCACTATATTCACTACAGACACACAAACACATTCACAGAGAGAGGGAATGTTATCATCATACCATATTCCACATGTATATGATTAGTAGGGAACTTTCAATGGTCTAAAGTTGATGTTATTTTATTTTCAACACACCTGTAGTGGAGATCTTGGTCCATTCTCCTTTAAGAAAGTCTTCTAGTTTCTCTCTCAGTTCAGACACAGTCTTACTCACATCTCCAAAGTACTGAAGAGGACCGACAACGATACTGGGTAAGTCTGAAGATACACTGATACTGGAGAGAGACTGATAACTCTGGAGACAGAGAGAGAGACAGATGGACACACAGACAGACAAGAATAGAATTGGAGGTGGAGGGTCCGTCATGATCTGGGGCGGTGTGTCACAGCATCATCGGACTGCGCTTGTTGTCATTGCAGGCAATCTCAACGCTGTGCGTTACATGGAAGACATCCTCCTCCCTCATGTGGTACCCTTCCTGCAGGCTCATCCTGACATGACCCTCCAGCATGACAATGCCACCAGCCATACTGCTCGTTCTGTGCGTGATTTCCTGCAAGACAGGTATGTCAGTGTTCTGCCATGGCCAGCGAAGAGCCCGGATCTCAATCCCATTGAGCACGTCTGGGACCTGTTGGATCGGAGGGCGAGGGCTAGGGCCATTCCCCCCAAAAATGTCCGGGAACTTGCAGGTGCCTTGGTGGAAGAGTGGGGTAACATCTCACAGCAAGAACTGGCAAATCCGGTGCAGTCCATGAGGAGGAGATGCACTGCAGTACATAATGCAGTTGGTGGCCACACCAGATACTGACTGTTACTTTTGATTTTGACACCCCCTTTGTTCAGGGACACATTATTCCATTTCTGTTAGTCACATGTCTGTGGAACTTGTTCAGTTTATGTCTCAGTTGTTGAATCTTGTTATGTTCATACAAATATTTACACATGTTAAGTTTGCTGAAAATAAACGCAGTTGACAGTGAGAGGACTTTTCTTTTTTGCTGAGTTTATAAAGTGCTTTTGTGAGTTCTCCTAGCTGTGCCGTTGAGGAACTAGAGCAAGCACACTTGTAGATGTTTTGTTTGGAACACAACCCTGCATCCTTGCCATCACACAATTACAAATCAAATCAAATCAAATGTATTGGTCACATACACATGGTTAGCAGATGTTATTGCAAGTGTAGCGAAGTGCTTGTGCTTCTAGTTCCGACAGTGCAGCAATGTCATTATCAGAGTGGCATAGGCTAAGATGCAATAGATAGTATAGAATACAGTATATACATATGAGATGGGTAATGCAAGATATGTAAAGATTATTAAAGTGACTAGTGTTCCATTTATTAAAGTGGCCAGTGATTTTCAAGTCTGTATGTAGGCAGCAGCCTCTCTGTGCTATATCTTTTTGGCCTTCCTGTGACATCGGGTGCTGTAGGTGTCCTGGAGGGCAGGTAGTTTGCCCCCGGGGATGCATTGTGCAGACCGCACCAGCCTCTGGAGAGCCCTGCAGTTGTGGGCGGTGCAGTTGCTGTACCAGGCAGTGATACAGCCCGACAGGATTCTCTCAATTGTGCATCTGTAAAAGTTTGTCAGGGTTTTAGGTGACAGGCCAAATTTCTTCAGCCTCCTGAGGTTGAAGAGACGCTGTTGTGCCTTCTTCACCACACTGTCTGTGTGAGTGGACCATTTCAGTTTGTCAGTGATATTTACGCCGAGGAACTTAAAACTTTCCACCTTCTCAACTGCTGTCCCGTCGATGGTGGATAGGGGAGTACTCCCTCTGCTGTTTCCTGAAGTCCACGATCATCTCCTTTGTTTTGTTGACATTGAGTGAGAGGTAATTTTTCTGACACCACACTCCGAGAGCCCTCACCTCCTGCCTGTAGGCTTTCTCATCGTTGTTGGTATTCAAGCCTACTACTGTGAACTTGATGATTGAGTTGGAGGCGTGCATGGCTACGCAGTCATGGGTGAACAGGGAGTACAGGAGGGGGCTGAGCACACACCCTTGTTGGGCCCCAGTGTTGAGGATCAGCGAAGTGGAGATGTTGTTTCCTACCTTCACCACCTGGGGGCGGCCCGTCATGAAGTCCAGGACCCAATTGCACAGGGCGGGGTTGAGACCCAGGGCCTCAAGCTTGATGATGAGCTTGGAAGGTACTATGGTGTTGAATGCTGAGCTATAGTCAATGAACAGCATTCTTACATAGGTATTCCTCTTGTCCAAATGGGATAGGGCAGTGTGCAGTGTGATGGTGATTGCATCGTCTGTGGACCTATTGGGGTGGTAAGCAAATTAAATTGGGTCTAGGGTGACAGGTACGGTTGAGGTGATATGATCCTTGACTAGTCTCTCAAAGCACTTCATGATGACAGAAGTGAGTGCTACAGGAGATAGTCATTTAGTTCAATTACCTTTGCATTCTTGGGTACAGGAACAATGGTGGCCATCTTGAAGCATGTGGGGACAGCAGACTGGTATAGGGAGAGATTGAATATGTCCGTAAACACCCCAGCCAGCTGGTCTGCGCATACTCTGAGGACGTTGCTAGGAATGCCGTCTGGGCCTGCAGCCTTGCGAGGGTTAACACGTTTAAATGTCTTACTCAAGTTGGCCACGGAGAAGGAGAGCCCACAGTCCTTGGTAGCTGGCCGCGTCGGTGGCACTGTGTTTTATCCTCAAAGAGGGCAACTAACTTGTTTAGCAATTGTAGTCCGTGATTGTCTGTAAACCCTGCCACAATGCTGCCATCAATCCATGGTTTCTGGTTAGGGTAGGTTTTAATAGTCACAGTGGGTACGACATCTCCGATACATTTCCTTATAAACCCACTCACCGGATCAGCGTATACGTCTATCTTATTCTAAGAGGCTACCCGGAACATATCCCAGTCCGCGTGATCACAACGATCTTGAAGCGTGGATTCCGATTGGTCAGACCAGCGTTGAATAGTCCTAAGCACGGGTGCTTCCTGTTTGAGTTTCTGCCTATAGGAAAGAAGGAGAAAAATGGAGTCATGGTCAGATTTGCCAAAAGGAGGGCGGGGGAGGGCTTGTATGCATAGTGGAAATTAGTGTAACAATGGTCCAGTGTTTTTCCAGTGTGAGTGCTAAAGTCAATATGCTGATAGAATTTAGGTAGCCTTTTTCTCAAATTTGCTTTATCGTATGTACAATAAATGCAGCCTCAGGATATATGGTTTCTAGTTTGCATAAAGTCCAGTGAAGTTCCATGAGGGCCGTCGTGGTATCGGCTTGAGGGGGGATATACACGGCTGTAACAATAACCGAAGATAATTATCTTGGGTGATAATACGCTCTGCATTTGACTGTGAGGAATTCTAGGTCAGGTGAACAAAATTACTTCCTGTATGTTGGTACAATTACACCATGAGTCGTTAGTCATGAAACATACCCCCCACCCTTCTTCTTCCCTGGGAGATGTTTATTCCTGTCGGCGCGATGTACTGAGAACACAGATGGCTGTATGGACGGGGACAGTATATCCCGAGAGAGCCATGTTTCCGTGAAACAGAGTATTTTACGATCCCTGATGTCTCTCTGGAAAGCAACCCTTGCCCTGATCTCGTCAACTTTGTTGTTTAGGGACTGGACATTAGCGAGTAATATACTCGGAAGCGATGGGTGGTGTGTCTGACTAGGAGACCGCTCCGGCTCCCTCTCCTCCGGCAGCGTTGTTTTGGGTCGGCCTCTGGAATCATTTCAAATGCCCTGGGTGGTGCGGACAAAGGATCCGCTTCGGGAAAGTCGTATTCCTGGTCATAGTGCTGGTAAGTTGACACCGCTCTGATATCCAATAGTTATTCCCGGCTGCATGTAATAACACTTAAGATTTTCTGGGCTAACAATGTAAGAAATAATACATAAAAAAAACAAAATACTGCAAAGTTTCCTAAGGACTAGAAGCGAGGCAGCCCTCTCTGTCGGCGCAATCTCTACACTTTGTTATTTACGCAATCCAAAAACGGTCCACTATAAATCGCAATCTGGGTCAGGTGGGCATCATTTGAAAACGTGTTCTATTGCCAACATGATTAGCTAAGTTATAAGAAAGTATATTACAGAGTTAGGCTTTCACAATAAAATTCCTGGAAACAGATTGTAATTTTGATGCGCATAGGAATCATGAGTGCATTCAGGTGCTTATGCCACGGCTAAATTTATTCACAGTAGACAAACAGGCTCATTCTGTTCAGAATAACCCAGGGTATGACGTCATGTCATCTTGTAACTATACATCAAATATAGTGATCATAAATGTTGACACTGTATTTGACATGAGTTTTATAATAAGGAAATTTGAAGTGCACATTTGGACTCATGGGTGTTTGGCTTGCTTGTATGACATCAAAGCAGTATTTATTATAGTCCTCAACGTCTCATCTTTCAAAATACATTGAGTCCTCTGAAGCGTAGAGCCTGTGGTCTGAAGTCATGTATAGCATGTTACTGTACAGCCACTGCGTACCAATTTAGGCGTTTATCAGTGCCATTTTCAACCTGTATACTGTAAAGGGCTACATACAAATTGTGCAACAATATTGCATTTTTAAAAGCCTGTTATATTAAATGAAGTGCCCTTTAATATAGACCACATGTAAAATTCAATAAATCAGATTTTTTATATGAATAAAGACTTGCAAAAGTGCTAAAATTCTGCATTTTGGCATGTCCCTCTGTGCACCCTCTGTGACTTCTAGGACTATTTTAACCCACTTAACCCCATAATTCCCCCAAGTTTTCAGGATCATTGTAAAGCCCTAGTTATTTTGTTGCTTTGACAAAGTCATTTCGGGAGATTGTGATTTATTTAATGTGATTAGTGATTCATTTTAAAGGGGCAATCAGCAGTTGCAACATCCATTGATTCTTGAAGAATATAACCTATAAATGCCTCATGAGCTTAGTTCAACTGTCGTACCCTGTCACGCTCTGGCTCCGGGACTATGTATGTTGAGCCAGGGTGTGTTCGTTTCTTTGTGTTCTGTTTCTTGGTTGGGTTGTTCTAGGTTGTTGTATTTCTTTGTTTGAGTGACTCCCAATCAGAGGTAACGAGTGTCAGCTGTTGGCTCGTTGTCTCTGATTGGGAGCCATATTTAAACTGTCTGTTTTCACCTTGTGTTTGTGGGTTTTTGTTCCTTTACAGTCATTGTCACTGTGGACTTCACGAATCGTTATTTGTTTTGTTGTTTCGCTTTAATTTAATAAAGCATCAAGTTCGTGCAACACGCTGCGCTTTGGTCTACTCCTTTCCAAGACGATCGTGACAGAAAAACCCACCGTAAAAGGACCAAGCAGCGTGTCCAGGAGCAGGCAGACTGGACATGGGAGGAAGCGCCAGGAAAGGAGATAGAGAGGCTGGCGATGGCCCAGGTGGGCAAAGTGTGGTCCTGGGAGGACATGCTCGGGGGCAAGGGACCTTGGGGTAGGATCAAGGCCCTGGCGAGAGAGGAGCAGCGGCGTCAGCAGTGCCATCGTCGGACGGACGAGAGGCACCCCCAAGAATTTTTTAGGGGGGGCACACGGCATGGGCGACTGGGCAGCAGGAGGCTGCCACAGGGCGTATTGGGCGATTTGGAGAGGAGGCCACCGGGTTTGGGGGGCCAGAAGGCAGGTTCGCGGAGCCTGGATGGAGAGCGGAACCAACTTCCCGTGCTCAGGCATGGCAGCATGGGACGGGGCAGGTTCCGCGGTATGCGGAGCGGCGTACTGTGCCACGAGTGGTCCGGCATAGTCCTGTACGTTCTGTGCGAGCACCCCGCACGTGTCGTGCGAAGGTGGGTATGCAGCCAGGACGGAGTGTGCCGGCTCAACGCGGTCCCGGATTTCCTGCTCCAGTGTCACGTGCTGTTATGCCAGTACGGGTACACAGCCCTGTACGTCCTGTGCGGATGCCACACACAGTGCGTGTGAGGGTAGGCATTCAGCCAGGACGGGTGGTGGCCGCTCTTCACTCCAGGTCTCCTATCCGTCTCCACAGCCCAGCCCGGCCTGTCCCTGCTCCACGCAACAAACCTACGGTGTGCGTCGCCAGCCCTGCCCGGCCTGTTCCTGCTCCTCGCACTAAGCCTACGGTGTGCGTCGCCAGTCCAGCCCGGCCTGTTCCTGCTCCACGCAACAAACTCGTCGCAGCCCGCCGGCCTGTTCCTGCTCTCGCACTAAGCCTACGGTGTGCGTCGCCAGTCCAGCCCGGCCTGTTCCTGCTCCACGCACCAAGCCTACGGTGTGCGTCGCCAGCCCAGCCCGGCCTGTTCCTGCTCCACGCACCAAGCCTACGGTGTGCGTCGCCAGCCCAGCCCGGCCTGTTCCTGTTCCACGCACAAAGCCTACGGTGTGCGTCGCCAGCCCAGCCCGGCCTGTTCCTGTTCCCGCACAAGCCTACGGTGTGCGTCGCCAGCCAACCCGGCCTGTTCCTGTTCCACGCACAAAGCCTACGGTGTGCGTCGCCAGCCCAGCCCGGCCTGTCCCTGCTCCACGCACAAAGCCTACGGTGTGCGTCGCCAGCCCAGCCCGGCCCGTTCCTGCTACTCGCACCAAGCCAGGGGTGCGAGTCGTCAGCCTGGTCCGGCCCGTTCCTGCTACTCGCACCAAGCCAGGGGTGCGAGTCGTCAGCCTGGTCCAGCCCGTTCCTGCTACTCGCACCAAGCCAGGGGTGCGAGTCGTCAGCCTGGTCCAGCCCGTTCCTGCTACTCGCACCAAGCCAGGGGTGCGAGTCGTCAGCCTGGTCCAGCCCGTTCCTGCTACTCGCACCAAGCCAGGGATGCGAGTCGTCAGTCCGATGAGGCCCGTTCCGGCTCCACGCACCAAACCAGGGGTGCGAGTCGTCAGTCCGGTGAGGCCCGTTCCGGCTCCACGCACCAAGCCAGGGGTGCGTATCGTCAGCCCGGTCCGGTCCGTTGCTGCTCCACGCACCAAGCCAGGGGTTCGCATCGTCAGCCAGGTCCGGTCAGTTCCTGCCTCACTCGCCAAGCCAGGGGTGCGCGTCGTCAGTCCGGTGCCTGATCAGGTACCGGGCAGCTGCTCCACAACGGAGCTTGAGCAATCCGCTCCGTCGATGTCCGGTCCAGATCCAGCCAGCGGGGTCAGACCGGACCGGGGGCGCTACGGGGGAATTGTGGAAGGGTGGTGGTCAAGCCCGGAGCCGGAGCCGCCTCCGAGGAGGAATGCCCACCCAGCCCTCCCCTGTTTGGGTTTTGTTAAGGCGCGGTCGCAGTCCGCGCCTTTAGGGGGGGGTACTGTCACGCTCTGGCTCCGGGACTATGTATGTTGAGCCAGGGTGTGTTCGTTTCTTTGTGTTCTGTTTCTTGGTTGGGTTGTTCTAGGTTGTTGTATTTCTTTGTTTGAGTGACTCCCAATCAGAGGTAACGAGTGTCAGCTGTTGGCTCGTTGTCTCTGATTGGGAGCCATATTTAAACTGTCTGTTTTCACCTTGTGTTTGTGGGTTTTTGTTCCTTTACAGTCATTGTCACTGTGGACTTCACAAATCGTTATTTGTTTTGTTGTTTCGCTTTAATTTAATAAAGCATCAAGTTCGTGCAACACGCTGCGCTTTGGTCTACTCCTTTCCAAGACGATCGTGACATACCCCATCAGAACCCAAAATATAAGCTTGTTTTACTCCGATGTTTGTAAACAAAGTAAATGTAAACAAATACTGTAAAGCCTCAAAATATTGTTAAAACTATCATTTTTATGTCATGGATGGTCAGTCCTTGCTTCCATTGCTCTGTATTTGAATTTGAAAGGGATTACATTTCTCCAGCCCCATCCCTCAGCTTTTTACTAAAACAAGAGTTGGGAGTACGCTTTGTTATTGTTTCTACTGCTGATTGCTGCTTTAAGGTAAAACAAAGAAAAAATGTGTCCCTCATTTGAATAATGGTGAAACTATTCCTTTTTTTTTTAAGAAACATTGAACATCTAATAGTAAAATCAGAGTGTAAAAGCAGGTGAGCTTGTTCTACTATTTTCTGATGTTTTGTGGTGGAAAACTGAGCGGGCCGAGCATAACACGTCAACCCTGTTACCCATAGACAGGCTTGATATGTCTTAACGGCCCAGTGCAGTCAAAAACGTGATTTCCCTGTGTGTGTATATATATTTCCACACTATGAGGTTGGAATAATACTGGGAAATTGTGAAAATGATGATAATGCCCTTTTAGTGTAAGAGCTTTGTGAAATTTCAGCCTGTTTTAGTGGGATGGAGTTTTTGCCTGCCATGTTGACATCATCCGGCGGTATTGAGCCTGGTTTAGTGGGATGGAGTTTTGGCCTGCCATGTTGACATCATCCGGCGGTATTGAGATAAAAACGGCTGCATTGGACCTATAACATTTCTAAAAAATGGTGAAGCTTGCATTCAATTCATGCTTCCATTCCTCCTGTCACAAGATGATTAATGGCTGATTTAATAAGAAATCGTCAACCCTGTTACGGTCAACCCTGTTACTTTATTTGGCGCTTAATAGGCACTTGCTATAGATATTATTATTGTTTTACCTCTTGAGATGGGAAAACAGTTTTTTTAAAGTTAGACGTGCTCTTTATGATAGAATGTTACTATTAATATGTTTCACCAAGTTACACTACCCAAAATGGACTGATTTCGTGGAAAGGCCCAACTACACTTTCATATAACACCATTGTTGTGGCAGAAACTTTGTGGCAGTTTTTAATCTTTTGAGCTTGAGTGCTTTTGTTTGAGTGGCAAATTTGGGAATTTACACTAACAACTTCATCCCAATGAGAGTAAAGGCCAGCTGACAACACAGGTTGAAATTGAAACCCCCTGCTCTGTTGAGGGGCAGCTCTCGAGGGGAGCTGTGGGGGGATCTTGGATGGTTGGTGGCCTGGCGGTTGGGAGCTTGGTTCAGGTCCCCGATTCTACTGGGTGGGTGATCTGTCCTTGTGCCCTTGGGCGGGGCGCTTGACCCTGGTTGCTCCTGTAGGTCGCTCTGGATGGGAGTGTCTGCTAGATGACTGAATGTAATGTAAATGTTGAGTGTCTTCACTGCAGGTAGATTGTATGTTTTAAAATTCAATACAAAAATATTTTAAAAACCCTGCTCTGGAATATCCCCCACAGTGTAGATCTGGCATCTTCATTCTACCCATAACAGTAATGGCCAAAATATAACTATGGCATTTACAGCCCTTTAGTTTAGTTTAGTTTATTAATTAGACCATTTTAAAAACAAGCACAAATTAAACTTGAAAAAGCCATACATGCACATGAGTAAAATCATGGAGGATAACACACAATAAAGTCTGGGACCTATTTCCATTGTGGTCCTCTTGTAACAAGATGGCAACACAGTTGTATACAGTATGGCAGTGAGATATAAAAATACAAAAAATACAAAAAGCAAACATTCAAACAAAGACACCATAGCACCTCTTTAATATTTACAGCAGAGTACACCACAAGACCACTGTGACTCTCTATGGGCTCTCCCTCCATTCAACAGAGATGATAAGTATGATCATTACACTAGGCTTGGTGAGCCAAAGCAGATCACAGTTCCTTAAGTGTTAAGGGCGCAGTGGTCTCAGCCCTCTACCAGCCCATAATTAAACGCCTCTGGAGAGCCCAGCAGGTCGAAGGAGGAAGTGCTCACTTGTCAGAACATAAGGGCACACTTTATTTAAAGCGTGCTATGCGGCCTCCCTCAGATATCATGGAGACAATTAAAATGAAGAGGAGGAGGTCATTAATTATGATCAATTTCGCTGGCTCCAGACAGTGGGCTCCAGGTGGAGTGAGATTCCACACACACACACACACACACACACACACACACACACACACACACACACACACACACACACACACACACACACACACACACACACACACACACACACACACACATGTGCATACCAATGTAGGCACTCATTTAAACTTGGAGATGCTTGAGAGCTTGACACACTGAGTTCCAACTAGCTGTATAACGGGCAAGGCAATGAAACTTAATGGAGGAAAGCACACAACTCATTAAACCTGAAGTCGTGCATGGGCTGTCTCTTCTCTTTGTGCACCTTTGAATCCTCATTGGCACAGCCAGATGCAAAAATTTGACAAATGTGTACGCACCTTTGTTAATTAAACAATCTATTATAATTCCCAAATGTTGCATTTATCTCAGTCAGACAGTAATGTACATTTTCTCTCTCCAGGGAGGGTACCTGTGACCCCCGTTCAATACCAGTTTCATTGCCTTGCTCTAAATGGCAAAGACTAGAACTGCTGTTGGGAGAGCTGACCAGTGATCAGTTGGTAAGGCAGAGAGTATGGCTCCAGCCGAATGGCGCTGGGGACATCTGCTCCAGTGCACCGGAGTCGTCCATTTGAGATGACATAACCTGAGTGGACACAGCTGGGGAGGCCTCATAAAATGATGCATCACAGAGCACAAGAGCGGTAACAAAGGCCACACCATCTGTATTCTATAACCCTGACCTGTCTGGACGATGACCAATCTCCCCGTATCGTGCTGTGGTACCTGCCGGTGAGGGACGAGTCATTTATCATGGGCAGAGGGAAAGTTGCTCTCTTGTTGGACTCATCTGTTTAATCTCTTCCTCTCATGGGGGCTGTGTGGAAGTCTCTTCACTATGTGTGTGGAAGTCTCTTCACAATGTGTGTGGAAGTCTCTTCCCTATGTGTGTGGAAGTCTCTTCACAATGTGTGTGGAAGTCTTCACTATGTGTGTGGAAGTCTCTTCACAATGTGTGTGGAAGTCTCTTCACAATGTGTGTGGAAGTCTTCACTATGTGTGTGGAAGTCTTCCCTATGTGTGTGGAAGTCTTCCCTATGTGTGTGGAAGTCTTCCCTATGTGTGTGGAAGTCTTCACTATGTGTGTGGAAGTCTTCACTATGGCCCGTGCATTGCATCCTAAAAGAATGACAGCCCTGTTCAGAGTAAGGGGCTGGAACCCGGAACCCCAGCGATAGCCAGAATGAGGGAGCTTTCATGGTGGCTCACAGTGGTACTGTAGTCTAATTGCGCTCTGGCCCATTAGAAATATAAATTTCATCAGGTCAAATAAATACATTTCTGACAGAATCATAATGCTCAAAACATCCTTCAACAGTTCTAAGTATTTTGGCAGAGACCGATTTTCATTTGACTTCACTCAAGAAAATATGAACATATGTATCACTGCTAGAAAAGCTCTGATATCTCTATCCAGCAGCTGGTTTTGTCAATGCTCATTCTAGACCATAATCCTCATGAGACATAGGGGGCTGTGGCTCTGTCTGAGACATGTTGCAGGGGCCACTGCCTGGGGTTATTTTCATTGAGGCTCAGAACGTTGCAGACAGAAATGTAATCACTAGAGCAGGCATGATTCACTATTCATGACAGACATATCCCTCACAATGTATTTCTATCTGAACATTGTGTAAGGTGCAACCTCCTTGGACACACACACCTCCATCGGTTGATGGTTTGGCTGATGATCTCAAGGTCGCTACTTCCAAGTTGTGTACGAGACCCACCTCTCAGATGCATCAGACTGGAAAAGCTGGGATAGTGTGGGCCTCGTCCCCAATACAGGATGTAAGCTCCCTTCTCAGCAGGTTGTGGCTTTAATGGGGATTCAACTCGTTAGCGCTTTATACAGTTTTTATTGTTGTAGTTTTAAAATAAATGCTGAAGGCTAAATGGCGATGTTCACCCCCTGCGCGCATTCACAACTTCAAACGAACACACCAAAACACACACCAAAACACACACCAAAACACACACTAAAGAACTCTGATTCTCTCTGCATGTATGGTTTCACATTGTTTTGGATGATTGCACTCAGATATAGCATCCATTGCTATAGCATCCATCGCACTAGGGTAGCGATGTCTCTGGCAGGTTTATTTATAACACGGTAAGGGAAACAAAGGGATGTCTCTCTTGTTCTTCCGCCAAGAGCTTGGCAGCTGATACCTTTCTAGCTGAGGCGGCATGCCAGCCCATTGAATCTGAATGAAAGTGCCAGCGACTGGAGGTCCTTTGAGACAATATGGAGACCTGCTCTGCTACAGTACAGTGTGGAAGTTAGCTATAAGACAGGGATAGGATACCTTCTCAGAATGTCAAGCTCTTTGTTATCCCTCATCTCTAGCTCAAGAGCAAAAAACGAAGAAAAAAAAAACATGAGAACAGAACATAGTACAAATATTTCATGTATAATACATGTACACATACATATTGTACTGTATTGTAAAAGATTAGGCTAGAATCAATATAGCATTTATTTACCCTCAATACACAACACTGAACCGACCTCCATTTCCAACGACATAGCAAAACGAATTACCATACTTCACCCTTGATAAGAAAATACAATTTTGCACCGTAATAAAAAAGAAAACCCCAGAGCACAGACATGTGGCAAATTAACCAGCTGATTGTCAAGCATCTATTTGTTAGCACAGCCCATCCCATTGCTGTGTGCAAATTCCATTTTCAATATTCATTCTTTAATAAAAGCACAAACGATAATCTAGCTGGGACTAGTGAAAGCAGGTCGTATGAGAATTTTCCTGTGGCTAAATTATTGAAGTGTTGAGAGCAATACAAATACATCTGCCAGGCTGGTCTCTTCACAAAGGAAGAGTTCAAATATGAAAAAGAACATGGAGAGAGAACCTAGTGGGTAGATCAGAGACTTACAGTATATACCTCTATGTAGCAGTGAAAACCTTGCTATGACTAATGTGAAGTGTTTATTAGGCTAGAAGGTATACCTTCATGGTCTGTAAAGTATATCAAGTATATCAAGGAAGATGATCTTCTACCTTTTTTATGATGGAGATTAATCCAAGTAGGGGCGACTGGGGTTGGTTGTCTCACGGATTGGTTGTCACAGTGCTAATTAGTCCCAATCTAAATGGCGCTGTGTAATATTTTTAAGGTTAAAATGTGAATTGTTTGAAATCATTTATCCATCTGGTCAATTCCTGACAGCATGACAAAACAGTGATGTGAGGGGGATTTACAGTGGGGGAAAAAAAGTATTTAGTCAGCCACCAATTGTGCAAGTTCTCCCACTTAAAAAAGATGAGAGAGGCCTGTAATTTTCATCATAGGTACACGTCAACTATGACAGACAAATTGAGATTTTTTTTCTCCAGAAAATCACATTGTAGGATTTTTTATGAATTTATTTGCAAATTATGGTGGAAAATAAGTATTTGGTCACCTACAAACAAGCAAGATTGCTGGCTCTCACAGCCCTGTAACTTCTTCTTTAAGAGGCTCCTCTGTCCTCCACCCGTTACCTGTATTAATGGCACCTGTTTGAACTTGTTATCAGTATAAAAGACACCTGTCCACAACCTCAAACAGTCACACTCCAAACTCCACTATGGCCAAGACCAAAGAGCTGTCAAAGGACACCAGAAACAAAATTGTAGACCTGCACCAGGCTGGGAAGACTGAATCTGCAATAGGTAAGCAGCTTGGTTTGAAGAAATCAACTGTGGGAGCAATTATTAGGAAATGGAAGACATACAAGACCACTGATAATCTCCCTCGATCTGGGGCTCCACGCAAGATCTCACCCCGTGGGGTCAAAATGATCACAAGAACAGTGAGAAAAAATCCCAGAACCACACGGGGGGACCTAGTGAATGACCTGCAGAGAGCTGGGACCAAAGTAACAAAGCCTACCATCAGTAACACACTACGCCGCCAGGGACTCAAATCCTGCAGTGCCAGACGTGTCCCCCTGCTTAAGCCAGTAAATGTCCAGGCCCGTCTGATGTTTGCTAGAGTGCATTTTGATGATCCAGAAGAGGATTGGGAGAATGTCAAATGGTCAGATGAAACCAAAATATAACTTTTTGGTAAAAACTCAACTCGTCGTGTTTGGAGGACAAAGAATGCTGAGTTGCATCCAAAGAACACCATACCTACTGTGAAGCATGGGGGTGGAAACATCATGCTTTGGGGCTGTTTTTCTGCAAAGGGACCAGGACGACGGATCCGTGTAAAGGAAAGAATGAATGGGGCCATGTATCGTGAGATTTTGAGTGAAAACCTCCTTCCATCAGCAAGGGCATTAAAGATGAAACGTGGCTGGGTCTTTCAGCATGACAATGATCCCAAACACACCGCCCGGGCAACGAAGGAGTGGCTTCGTAAGAAGCATTTCAAGGTCCTGGAGTGGCCTAGCCAGTCTCCAGATCTCAACCCCATAGAAAATCTTTGGAGGGAGTTGAAAATCTGTGTTGCCCAGCGACAGCCCCAAAACATCACTGCTCTAGAGGAGATCTGCATGGAGGAATGGGCCAAAATACCAGCAACAGTGTGTGAAAACCTTGTGAAGACTTACAGAAAACGTTTGACCTGTGTCATTGCCAACAAAGGGTATATAACAAAGTATTGAGAAACTTTTGTTATTGACCAAATACTTATTTTCCACCATAATTTGCAAATAAATTCATAAAAAATCCTACAATGTGATTTTCTTGAAAAAAAAATCTCATTTTGTCTGTCATAGTTGACGTGTACCTATGATGAAAATTACAGGCCTCTCTCATCTTTTTAAGTGGGAGAACTTGCACAATTGGTGGCTGACTAAATACTTTTTTCCCCCACTGTATGTGTTTTTCATAGGTGAAAGTAAAAATACATCTATTTTGGTATTTTCTTTGTAAATGTTTGAATTATAGGAGTATCCATAAACAATTATGTTTGTTGAAAATAGGAAAGGGAGAGCTATATTTCAAACCTATTTCTGAGTTCATAGGTCAAGCCATGTGGTAGCTAGCATATTAATTAGCATTGGGGGGTGGTAGAGGATGGTTGTCACAATCCAATTGCTTGATGACTCACCCTGAATTTAATTCCTCTGCTCTATCAATCGCTACATACCTTTAATTTGAGTCTACTACAAGTCATTTGTGCATGTGACTTCATTGTAACAAATTCATCAGAGATTGGATCGTCTCTAACAAATCTAATCAATCAGAGTATCAAAGTTGATGACGTCATCATGTAGGCCGGCTCTGGCCCAACCCATCAGTTTCTGGGACCAATCAGAACGGTCAGAATGTGTTTTCATTCTAGAAGAAACGTAAGTTTGGCCGGAGCCTTGTGGATGGGGAGCCAGACAAACAATCCAACCCATTGTAACATACTGTATTGTTGGGGACATTGAAACTGTCAGTATACAATAAATCCCAAGTTATTTTGTGCTTGTGCTATAAAGAGTTCCCTTAGTTGCCTCTCTCTCACACACATCTTTTTTCTGTCACACACCCACACACATGGACCCCAGGAAGAGTAGCGGCTGCCTTCGCAACGGCTAAAGGGGATCCTAATAAATGCAAATAGATGAGTGTGCAAACACACGCATACACACACACATTTACTCTAAATGTGATATGTTATTCTCAAGGCATAAAATGCTCAATTCTGTCAGGAATATCGTTCAATCAAAGAATGGCTATTTCTAAGACTGTGCTCTATGTAGCTTCATTTCCTGTTACAAAAGGAATAAGTTACTAGCAAACATTGTGACAACCAACCCCATACTGTGTGATAACCAACCCATCGATGGGGCTGCTTGTCATTAGTGGACAGAGTGTGTTTGATGGCTTATAACTCCATGTTGGAATAAGATATGAGGATAAAAGGGTCTCCATTTCAACCCAAGACCTTGGTCTTTGTCCTGATGTTGAAAAGTATTGTAAGATATACTGGTGCTGAGAAATACACACCAGAGTAAAAAGTGTGACAACCAATCCCGGTCTTCCCTATATCTCCACCTCAACTCCACCAATGCGGTAGGACGGGTGTTTGGAGCAGAAGCATGAAACTCTTCCCACAGTTGACACCCGCCTCTGGCCATATGGCACAAGGGCTGGGTACCTTGGCACCGTCCTCACCTTGGTCACACTAACACACCGGAGAGATGGCGGTGACAAGCACACCTCGCCCCCATGCATGTCTAAACACCTGTGCTAGCCTTCTGTTCTCTGCTCAGCCTCGCCTCGTTCAACACTCGTCGCCTTGTTGCGTGTCTGAGAAATGTTCCTGGTCTATTCGGGGGCAGTCTGTAGGATTTTCTGTTCAAAAGGGCCAGGGTGACACAGAGTAGGATATTGTCTAGGTTTGAAGAAGTGACAAATCAATGTGCCAACTATTGTGAATCTTCTGTTTGCACAAAGAGATTACATCCCACATCACGGACGTGGGCCCACATCAGAATAAATAAACCAATATTCTGTGCAAGACGCAGTACACAAACAGTTTCCCTTCTTGCCATGCATAAATGGCTAAACATGTCTAAACATGGCTAAACGTGTGTGTGTGTGTGTCCCAGAAAGCAGCATCCAACAGTGCAGTGAAAGAGCAGGGGGTTGATGAGCTTAAATCATGCCTTTATTCAGTCACTCAACCACTGTAGTGCATTGACCACCAGCCCTCTGCTAAAGTTGGTGTGCTGAATTGATAACTCATGTGAATAAATATAAACTTGGCAGTTCTCTGATGTCTGGCGATAGATCACTATTTAGCATTGACCTCTCCCCCTCTACTATTACACAGTATTTCCAATACATGTTTATGAGTATTCATCATCTAACACATTATTTGTTCGCAACATGTATGACATTTACTGTAAAAAAAATAAAAAAGAAGAAGAAGAATCAGAGATTCAGAGATTGTTGGAAAAAAACTAATACATTCTTCTTATACGGTCTTGTAAAAGTCAAATTGAGCATTTATTTGATACTTCTTGTCATTGTTCTGGAAAAGTGCGATGGAGACGAAGGGGCTGTGTGTGACATACAGCACTTATCATAAACTAATGGAGCATCTTGTAAAAAGATACTTCCCTGTATTACCTGCTCACAACGATGAAATATAGTCCAGGTGGCTTGGGAGTGTAAGGACACATTGTCTACTCTACGTTCTGTGGTGTTTACAGACTCTGTTAAAGTGATTGCATCAGATATTTCACAATATCTTTGGAAATGAAGATGATCAGTGATCAGGCACTTCAAAAAAAGGGTCCTCTTGACGAAAGTAGCATGTCAGTTGAAAAAGACCGTTTGAAGAGACTGTTCAAATTGCAGCCCAAACTTCTGCTTTCCAAAATTGAACTATGTTTATGTGTCATTCTACATGCAACGTTTCCACCTTCAAATAACTTTAAATGTCAATAGTAATATATAATATATCTCACAACTAAGCAGAAACCAGAGTATTCTCAAACATGTATTGTATACTAGCTGGAGGGAGAAACTTGAGTCTAGAAGCTCAGGCACTTTCTCTGTCACTCAGTGGAAGAGACATCCGTAAACCACGCAGAGCAGCCACACAGCTCTCTGGGGCTTTAGCACATCAATCACACAAATACAGACAGACACACACACACACACACACTGAGGCTGCATCTGTCAGAATGTATTTAATGTGCGACCTCATAAAAAATGTGTGTATTTGTTTATGTGTGTACTTGAGAGAAAGATATAGCTTCTGTATGTTTAACTATGAATCTTTACCTGTTTCTAACCCTTTTCTCTGCTCTGTTAAATCCACACCTGTGTTTACATCCTTCATATTCTCCTGTTCTGTTAGGAGGCATGACTGGACGTGTGATGGTCTGCAGAGTTGCCTTTGAAAGAATGCAGTGTGTAGACATCAGTAGGCTTGCACGTCCTATACATACATGATCTTCTTTATCCCCAGCGATCCTGCACCGGCATGCCTTTCACAGAGAAAAGTCTAATCCATCACTGCCGCTCAGTGGCTGCATCCCAATACTCTAAAATGGCACCCAGCTTGACTCTCCTTGTGTCCGAACCTGAAAATAATTGATGGGAGAATGTCATAGAGGTACCCATGGGTATGCTTTCACCGGTCCATTATTTCTAGAAAGATGCAGATGAAGGAAACAAGACGCAGGTTAGCGTTTTTCAGCATGAATCTTGTACTGGAGGCAGCTCTGCAGAGTGGTCACTAGTTGGCACAGCCACAAAGTCATAACATCGGATTTTAAACCTAACCCTAACCTTAACCACACTGGCAAACTGTGACCTTAAATCAAGACCAAAAAGCACATTTCTGTTTTTCTGAATTTTTACAATATAGCCAGTTTTTACTTTGCAGCTGGCCTACAGTGGCTTGCGAAAGTATTCACCCCCCTTGGCATTTTTCCTATGTTGTTGCCTTACAACCTGGAATTAAAATGGATTTTTTGGGGGTTTGTATCATTTGATTTACACAACATGCCTACCACTTTGAAGATGCAAAATATTTTTTCTTGTGAAACAAACAAGAAATAAGAAAAAAAATATGAAAACTTGAGTGTGCATAACTATTCACCCTCCCAAAGTCCACCTTTTGCAGCAATTACAGCTGCAAGTCTTGGGGTATGTCTCTATAAGCTTGACACATCTAGCCACTAGGAGTTTTGCCCATTCTTCAAGGCAAAACTGCTCCAGCTCCTTCAAGTTGGATGGTTTCCGCTGGTGTACAGCAATCTTTAAGTCATACCACAGATTCTCAATTGGATTGAGGTCTGGGCTTTGACTAGGCCATTCCAAGACATTTAAATGTTTCCTCTTAAACCACAGAAGTGTTGCTTTAGCAGTATGCTTAGAGTCATTGTCCTGCTGGAAGGTGAACCTCTGTCCATGTCTCAAATCTCTGGAAGACTGAAACAGGTTTCCCTCAGGAATTTCCCTGCCATCCATCATTCCTTCAATTCTGACCAGTTTCCCAGTCCCTGCCGATGGAAAAACATCCCCACAGCATGATTCTGCCACCACCATGCTTCGCTGTGGGGATGGTGTTCTCGGGTTGATGAGAGGTGTTGGGTTTGCGCCAGACATAGCGTTTTCCTTGATGGCCAAAAGCTCAAATTTAGTCTCATCTGACCAGAGTACCTTCTTCCATATGTTTAGGGAGTCTCCCACATGCCTTTTGGCGAACACCAAACGTGTTTGCTTATTTTTTTCTTTAAGCAATGGCTTTTTTCTGGCCACTCTTTCGTAAAGCCCAGCTCTGTGGAGTGTACGGCTTAAAGTGGTCCTATGGACAGATACTCCAATCTCCGCTGTGGAGCTTTGAAGCTCCTTCAGGGTTATCTTTGGTCTCTTTGTTGCGTCTCTGATTAATGCCCTCCTTGCCTGGTCCGTGAGTTTTGGTGGGCGGCCCTCTCTTGGCAGGTTTGTTGTGGTGCCATATTTCTTTCAATTTTTTAATAATGGATTTAATGGTGCTCTGTGGGATGTTCAAAGTTTCTGAATTTTTTTTAGAACCCAACCCTGATCTGTACTTCTCCACAACTGTCACGACTTCCGCCGAGGCTGCCTCCCCTCCTTTTTCGAGCAGGTGTCGGCATTCGGCGTCACCGGCTTACTAGCTACTGCCGATCCATTTATCATCACTCCATTTGTCTTGTCTTCAATCACACACACCTGGTCCTTATTCCCTCATTAGTCATTGTATAAGTGTTCCCTCTGCTTCCTTGTCTGTGTGGGTAATTGTTTATTGTGGAGGTTAGTGAAGCTCGGTGGAGCTCGTGTATTTTGTATCGACGGGAGTATTTCCTGTGTGCCTTGTATTATCCAGTGCGCCTGTTTTGTGCCCTGGAGTGTGTTTGACGCATTTCTGCGTATACCTGTATTTTGCTGATTAAAGCCTGTTATTCTGTGATTTACCCTCCTGCGCCTGACTCCTTCAACACCACCTCATCACAACAACTTTGTCCCTGACCTGTTTGGAGAGCTCCTTGGTCTTCATGGTGCCGCTTGCTTGGTGGTGCCCCTTGCTTAGTGGTGTTGCAGACTCTGGGGCCTTTCAGAACAGGTGTGTATATATATAATTATTTTAAAAAAATTCACCAATTTGGACTATTGTCCATTATATGAAATCCAAATAAAATTCCATTTAAATTACAGGTTGTAATGCAACAAAATAGGAAAAACGCCAAGGGGGTTGAATACTTTTGCAAGGCACTGTATCTAAGGGGAAATCTCTCATGTATTTACCAGGACAAGAGTCATGACAATAAACGTCAACCTGCGAACAAGACAAGGAAAGAGACACTTTAGGGTATGCTAGGAGAATACTACTATCATCAATGTTCTCTATTCCTGGTTTTATGTTTCCAGAGTCATTCAAGGTAGGCCTGTAAGGGATGAGGGCACAACAGCACAAACTATGCCTTGTCATCTAAAGGGTTTTGCCAGACAGGTATAATTTTCCTCAATTACAGGTATTATCAGGAAAATGGTGGCCATTTCCATCACAGCAGTATCATAGTCAATACCATACTGCAGTATGAAAGACCTCTGATGAGCTACAGTACATAGAGGAAGAGATAGCTACACCGAGGAAGATTATCTATTGTACCAAGTAAAAAGCTAGACATTTGTTATGTGGTCTCGTGCTTTTCATTTGCCCAAACAGGGTAACAAGTGTCAATAATATTTGCATACAACAACAAAGTTTATCACAATGTTTATGTATATTTTATGTATATTTTTAGCACATGCTATCAGTGAATTAATCTCTTCTATCTCTGCCTGGATTCTGATTATTATCTCTAGAATCACCAAATATATGTCAACATACTGTGTCATTGACAGAAAACACTATGCATGTGTATGCGTGTGTGCATGGGTGAGTGTACGCTTCTGTGTGTGTGCGTGTGTGCGTGTGTGTTTGTGTGCATGCGTAGGGAACAGAGCCGTAGTATGGACCAGCAGCTCCCCCAGCTGTAACACTGAGAGTCAGGCAGTAAGAGAGAAACGAAGTGAGTGAGTGAGTGAGTGAGTGAGTGAGTGAGTGAGTGAGTGAGTGAGTTAGAGAAAAAGGGAGGGGACATAGTGTAGAGAAGCAGCAGAAGCCTGAGGGAAAGAGCGAAAGAGAGAGAGAGTTGTCAGAAGAGAGAAAGAGTGAAAACAGTGGAGTGAGACAGAGAGAGAGAGAGAGCGAGAGAGAGAGAGAGTGAAAACAGTGGAGTGAGACAGAACGATAGAGAGAGAGAGCTGTGAGGAGAGAGAGAGTGAAAACAGTGGAGTGCGACAGAGTGAGAGAGAGAGAGAGAGAGAGAGAGAGAGAGAGAGAGAGAGAGAGAGAGAGAGAGAGAGAGAGAGAGAGAGAGAAAGAAAGAGAGAGAGGGAGTTGTCAGGAGAGAGAAAGAGTGAAAACAGTGGAGTGAGACAGAGCGAAAGAGAGAGTTGTGAGGAGAGAGAGAGTGAAACAGTGGAGTGAGAGAGAGAGAGAGAGAGAGTTGTGAGGAGAGAGAAATAGTGAAAACAGTCGAGTGAGGCAGAGAGAGAGTTGTGAGGATAGAGAAAGAGAGAGTGAAAACAGTGGAGTGAGAGAGAGAGAGAGAGAGAGAGAGAGAGAGAGAGAGAGAGAGAGAGAGAGAAAGAAAGAGAGAGAGGGAGTTGTCAGGAGAGAGAAAGAGTGAAAACAGTGGAGTGAGACAGAGCGAAAGAGAGAGAGTTGTGAGAAGAGAGAGAGTGAAAACAGTGGAGTGAGTCAGAGCGAAAGAGAGAGAGAGCTGTGAAGAGAGAGAAAGAGTGAAAACAGTGGAGTGAGTCAGAGCGAAAGAGAGAGAGAGCTGTGAAGAGAGAGAAAGAGTGAAAACAGTGGAGAGAGAGAGAGGGAGAGAGAGAGAGAGAGAGAGAGAGAGAGAGAGAGAGAGAGAGAGAGAGAGAGAGAGAGAGAGAGAGAGAGAGAGAGAGAGAGAGAGAGAGAGAGAGATAAAAGGTGAAAACAGTGGAGTGAGACAGAGCGAGAGAGAGAGAGAGTTGTGAGGAGAGAGAGAGTGAAAACAGTGGAGTGAGGCAGAGAGAGAGAGAGAGAGAGAGCGAGAGAGAGAGAGAAAGTGAAAACAGTGGAGTGAGACAGAGCGAGAGAGAGAGAGAGAGTTGTGAGAAGAGAGAAAGAGTGAAAACAGTGGAGTGAGACAGAGTGAGAGAGAGTGAGTTGTGAGAAGAGAGAGAGTGAAAACAGTGGAGTGAGACAGAACGATAGAGAGAGAGCTGTGAGGAGAGAGAGAGTGAAAACAGTGGAGTGCAAGCAGAGAGAGAGAGAGAGAGAGAGAGAGAGAGAGAGAGAGAGAGAGAGAGAGAGAGAGAGAGAGAGAGAGAGAGAGAGAGAGAGAGAGAGAGAGAGAGAGAGAGAGAGAGAGAGAGAGAGAGAGAGAGAGAGAGAGAGAGAGAGAGAGAGAGAGAGAGAGAGAGAGAGAGAGAGAGAGAGAGGGGAGAGAGAGAGAGAGAGAGAGAGAGAGAGAGAGAGAGAGAGAGAGAGAGAGAGAGAAACAGTGGAGTGAGTGAGAGTGAGAGAAAAAAGGTGAAAACTGGAGTGAGACAGAGCGAGAGAGAGAGAGAGTTGTGAGGAGAGAGAAAGAGAGAGAGAGCGTGAGTTGTGAGGAGAGAGAAAGAGTGAAAACAGTGGAGTGAGACAGAGCGAGAGAGAGAGAGAGAGAGTGAGAGAGAGAGAGAGAGAGAGAGAGAGAGAGAGAGAGAGAGAGAGAGAGAGAGAGAGAGAGAGAGAGAGAGAGAGAGAGAGCGAGCGAGAGAGATAGAGAGTTGTGAGGAGAGGGAGAGAGAAAGAGTGAAAACAGTGGAGTGAGACAGAGCGAGAGAGAGAGAATTTTGACCCTGCACGTGAGAGAATCACCATGGCAACCAGTGAGCCATGAAGGCTGCTCTCCGTTTTTAAAACTGAAATGGTAGAAATAAATGTAAGCATATGACTCAACACATATCTCCCAATCTCACATGTAAAATCATCCAGTTTCAGGCATGCCAAACTGAGATTGCCTACCTGAAAAAAACATTTTCCAGCTGAATACGTTCTGGCTGTTCTAGTAAGCAGATGCATTATGACAAAATTTTAAGATTATTTTTTTAAAACACACAAATGATCATGCCAGACACTATCCTGGTGACTCACACTAAATTATTCTGCTGCTCTGTCGTTCGCTACATATTTTAGTCTGAGACTGCCATCATTGAAGCCGTTTGTGGTGACGAGGGGCGTCATCAGCGATTGGATCGTCTCTAAGCAATCAGAGTATCAAAGCCAATGTTGAATTTTCAAACCGTAGCTTTACCCACGTATGTTCTGGCTCTGGCCCTGGCCCAAACCATCGGTTTCTGGACTAATCAGACGGCCCCGAATGTGTTTGCATTTGGTGAAAGGTCGGCAAGGTACTCAGATCCAGACTCATTGCAGGCTAACAAATGATGTGCAAATAGCATACTAACCTTTTGTTGATGTCAATATGTATGAAGGTTTATATTTGCTTACTGTACTGTGTGCTCACGAATATGCAACGTCCTCCTGATATAGTGATGTTAACTAAATTACCTATTTAGTTGTATCTGTGCTAACCAGACATTTACACAATAACTGAATTACCTATTTAGTTGTATCTGTGCTAACCAGGCATTTACACAATAACTGAATTACCTATTTAGTTGTATCTGTGCTAACCAGACATTTACACAATAACTGAATTACCTATTTAGTTTTATTTTACATTTACATTTACGTCATTTAGCAGACGCTCTTATCCAGAGCGACTTACAAATTGGTGCATTCACCTTATAGCCAGTGGGATAACCACTTTACAATATTATATATATATATTTTTTTTCTTTGGGGTGGGGTAAGGGGGGGTAGAAGGATTACTTTATCCTATCCCAGGTATTCCTTAAAGAGGTGGGGTTTCAAGTGTCTCCGGAAGGTGGTGAGTGACTCCGCTGTCCTGGCGTCGTGAGGGAGCTTGTTCCACCATTGGGGTGCCAGAGCAGCGAACAGTTTTGACTGATCAGAGCCTGAAGGTACGGAGGTGCCGTTCCCCTCACAGCTCCGTAGGAAAACAAAAATGGTCTTGTAGCAGATGCGAGCTTCAACTGGAAGCCAGTGGAGTAATAATAATAATAATAATATGCCATTTAGCAGACGCTTTTATCCAAAGCGACTTACAGTCATGTGTGCATACATTTTTACGTGTGCGGAGGAGCGGGGTGACGTGAGAGAACTTGGGAAGGTTGAACACCAGACGGGCTGCGGCATTCTGGATGAGTTGTAGGGGTTTAATGGCACAGGCAGGGAGCCCAGCCAACAGCGAGTTGCAGTAATCCAGACGGGAGATGACAAGTGCCTGGATTAGGACCTGTGCCGCTTCCTGTGTAAGGCAGGGTCGTACTCTCCGAATGTTGTAGAGCATGAACCTACAGGATCGGGTCACCGCCTTTGATGTTAGCGGAGAACGACAGGGTGTTGTCCAGGGTCACGCCAAGGCTCTTCGCACTCTGGGAGGAGGACACAACAGAGTTGTCAACCGTGATGGCAAGATCATGGAACGGGCAGTCCTTCCCCGGGAGGAAGAGCAGCTCCGTCTTGCCAAGGTTCAGCTTGAGGTGGTGATCCGTCATCCATACTGATATGTCTGCCAGACATGCAGAGATGCAATTCGCCACCCGGTTATCAGAAGGGGAAAGGAGAAGATAAGTTGTGTGTCGTCTGCGTAGCAATGATAGGAGAGGCCATGTGAGGCTATGACAAAGCCAAGTGACTTGGTGTATAGCGAGAATAGGAGAGGGCCTAGAACTGAGCCCTGGGGGACACCAGTGGTGAGAGCACGTGGTGCGGAGACAGATTCTCGCCATGCCACTTGGTAGGAGCGACCGGTCAGGTAGGACGCAATCCAAGAGTGAGCCGCGCCGGAGATGCCCAACTCGGAGAGGGTGGAGAGGAGGATCTGATGGTTCACAGTATCAAAGGCAGCAGACAGGTCTAGAAGGACAAGAGCAGAGGAGAGAGAGTTAGCTTTAGCAGTGCGGAGAGCCTCCGTGACACAGAGAAGAGCAGTTTCAGTTGAATGACCAGTCTTGAAACCTGACTGGTTTGGATCAAGAAGGTCATTCTGAGAGAGATAGCAAGACAGTTGGCTAAAGACGGCACGCTCAAGAGTTTTGGAGAGAAAAGAAAGAAGGGATACTGGTCTGTAGTTGTTGACATCGGAGGGATCGAGTGTAGGTTTTTTGAGAAGGGGTGCAACTCTCGCTCTCTTGAAGACGGAAGGGACATAGCCAGCGGTCAAGGATGAGTTGATGAACGAGGTGAGGTAAGGGAGAAGGTCACCGGAGATGGTCTGGAGAAGAGAGGAGGTGATAGGGCAGGTTGTTGGGCGGCCGGCCGTCACAAGTCGGAAGACTTCATCTGGAGAGAGAGGGGAGAAAGAAGTCAAAGCATAGGGTAGGGCAGTGTGAGCAGGACCAGCAGTGTCATTTGACTTAACAAACGAGGATCGGATGTCGTCAACCTTCTTTTCAAAATGGTTGACGAAGTCATCCACAGAGAGGGGGGAGGGGGAGGATGATTCAGCAGGGAGGAGAAGGTGGCAAAGAGCTTCCTAGGGTTAGAGGCAGATGCTTGGAATTTTGAGTGGTAGAAAGTGGCTTTAGCAGCAGAAACAGAGGAAGAAAATGTAGAGAGGAGGGAGTGAAAAGATGCCAGGTCCGCAGGCTGCCATTTCCGCTCGGCTGCCCGGAGCCCTGTTCTGTGAGCTCGCAATGAGTCATCAAGCCACGGAGCAGGAGAGGAGGACCGAGCCGGACGGGAGGATAGGGGACATAGAGAGTCAAAGGATGCAGAAAGGGAGGAGAGGAGGATTGAGGAGGCAGAATCAGGAGATTGGAGGGAGAAGGATTGAGCAGAGGGAAGAGATGATAAGATGGAAGAGGAGAGAGTAGCGGGAGAGAGAGAGCGAAGGTTGCGACGGCGCATTACCATCTGAGTAGGGGCAGAGTGAGTAGTGTTGGAGGAGAGTGAGAGAGAAAAGGATACAAAGTAGTGGTCGGAGACATGGAGGGGAGTTGCAGTGAGATTAGTAGAAGAACAGCATCTAGTAAAGATGAGGTCAAGCGTATTGCCTGCCTTGTGAGTAGGGGGGGACCGTGAGAGGGTGAGGTCAAAAGAGGAGAGGAGTGGAAAGAAGGAGGCAGAGAGAAATTAGTCAAAGCTAGACGTAGGGAGGTTAAAGTCACCCAGAACTGTGAGGGGTGAGCCATCCTCAGGAAAGGAATTTATCAAGGCGTCAAGCTCATTGATGAACTCTCCAAGGGAACCTGGAGGGCGATAAATGACAAGGATGTTAAGCTTGAATGGGCTATTGACTGTGACAGCATGGAATTCAAATGAGGAGATAGACAGATGGGTCAGGGGAAAAAGAGAGAATGTCCACTTGGGAGAGATGAGGATTCCTGTGCCACCACCCCGCTGACCAGATGCTCTCGGGGTATGCGAGAACACATGGTCAGACGAGGAGAGAGCAGTAGGAGTAGCAGTGTTTTCAGTGGTAATCCATGTTTCCGTCAGCGCCAAGAAGTCGAGGGACTGGAGGGTAGCATAGGCTGAGATGAACTCTGCCTTGTTGGCAGCAGAACGGCAGTTCCAGAGGCTGCCTGAGACCTGGAACTCCACGTGGGAGTTGTTGTATCTGTTATTATTACTATACAACTATTAAGTTGTATCTGTGCTAACCAGACATTTACACAATAACAAAAAATGGCATCAAACACACATCTTATAACATACCCCGTCTTAAGCAACAAATGCACAATACCAGAAGCATTCCCCAACTCCCTCATGAAATGAAAATGAAGATATGTAGGCTATGCTGTATCAAGTGTGTGAATGCACACTTCTGAGGAGGAAGCTCAGGAGAAATACCTCCTAGTCTGGATAGATGAGCCAGGGCATTTTTTTGTAAATCTCAATCTGGCAACCGTCAATCTGCCAACCGTCAATCTGGCAACCTTCAATCTGGCAACCGGGGGCATATCTGATCCTGTTCATTTCAGCTGAGCTTTCATGCGACCCTCACAGCTTGTATGGAGAGAGAACAGCCATCTAAGAGTACGTTTGACATCAGGGTTCATGTCTCGTGATGTGTCCCAGCAATGGGAGCTGACTTTCTTTCCTAGTCTCTTTTCCTGGTCTCCTTTCTTTGTCTCCTCATCCAATTGGCAAGGATCCCCCAGAACCTATTTCTCAATAACATACGGTACGTACTCAGAATGTCTGTGAGGCAGACAGCCCTGTGGCTGATTTCTATATACACCTACTTTAATAGACTGTGCAATGACTGGATTATTGATCACATCCTGAACTAGAGGGCACTATCCCACAGCATTATCCAGCTGAGAATATGTGTTTGAATATGTATTCATGCTGACATATAGGCATTTGACTTGTATCTCCATTAAGCTGATGTATTGGCATGCACAGAGACAGAGAGAGGCCGAGAGAGAGAGGGAGGGCGAGAGAGAGAGGGCGAGAGGGGGGAGAGAGAGAGAGAGAGATAGATATATATACATCTCAAGCCATGCATGTTTGGATACTGGACGGGTGCAATCTCCATACAGGGCAGACTGGGAAACAGGCGCAACCAACCATGGATGTGGTGGGGGTGGGGTGTGGGGAACTTGACGACAACTTGCGGACAGTGGGTTTAGAACAACAATGGCAAAAACTGTACACAAAAAAGTATAAATATACCACCAAAAGGGCACTTGTGAGTGGGAGGGCAAAGGGCAGGTGCTCAGGCACAGGTAGACCCCTATCTGTGAATGAGGTTTCATTTCCAGTTTTTAGGACTACAAACTGGCGAGCTCTATGGCCACAACCATCTGTGACAATCTAAAGAGAGAAAGAATGCTTTGAGTACAAAACTGTGGATACATTAGAGACCATTAGAGACCATTTTTTCTGGCACGCTCAATTCTCTTAGCATATCTTTCAAGTCTAATGCGACAAAATAATTGTTGAGAATCTAAGGCTGGTGACAATTTTTTTTTGAAAGTTAGGAATCTGGGCTAATATCCATACAGTTTCTCTCTAGCAAAACACAGAACAAAGAATTGGTCTTGACCTGACCCTTAAAAAGAATGTGCACACACAAACATTTGATGCTAAAATTATTTTTATTATTTTATAATGCTTGAAGAATTTTATATAGAAATGGATATAGAAAACAAGGGAAAGAATGAGAATGAATTTCAGAAAATATTTGTAAAATTGCAGAGGTCACTTGTTAGGAAGGAAAACGTCAGGAACTGAAAAAATACAAAAAGGTATCATTGTTAGAATCATGTAATACTGTGTGTCAAACAAACTTCAGTCATCAGCTTTAACATTCTCTGAGTTGTAACATTCTCCTCTCTTACCTATGCATTATGCCTTCGTTTTTCTGCACACAAGGGTTTTCAAGAATTTAGCAAAGCGATTTTTCCCAGCTGCAAATATAGAGACATCAGAGAGAGAGAGAGAGAGCGAGAGAGAGAGCGAGAGAGAGAGCGAGAGAGAGAGAGAGCGAGAGAGAGAGAGAGCGAGAGAGAGCGAGAGAGAGAGAGAGAGAGAGAGAGAGAGAGAGAGAGAGAGAGAGAGAGAGAGAGAGATGTTGATTCAACGTCATCACATAAAAACAAAATTGGGTGGAAAGAAGGGTGATTCAACCAGAAAACTCCACTGATATCAGACAGCTAAATGCGTCGTTAGATTCTTTTTGCCCTTCCGTCACTTTCTACACAGAAGACATCCGCTAAACATAGAATCAAGCTGTTTATCTGTCTCTCTGTGACTGACGATAACTTCGGCAGGAAGTTGACTACAAATACAAAGTTGCCAATATCTTTGCAATTCAACAAGCGAAGGATAAAAATATGCTTCAACTGAAAACCGAGATGACTGCATTAGAAAAAAATCCAGTTGGCTGTATAGGCCTATATTTCAATCATATTGAAATCAATTTCATGTTCAGTCAATTTACTTCTATTTGTAGGCTACACTGTCTGTAATTTTTACCTCAATAAATTTCATGATGTGTAACAACATGTGCGCACTGATGGGCCAAATGAATCTGTGATTTAGATCATTATTATAGGGTAAGCATTAGAATAAGCCGCCTCAATATTTGCAGCCATAAGGTGGTAATGGCTCTCTAGGAGCTGATCCGTCATCTGTATTGTGGAATAATTATAATGTTAAGGTAAGATTTAAATGGAGAGATCTGATCAGAGAGCAGCCCTGCCTTTCTTTCGATCAGTATCGAGACCTACTCCAATGACGCACTTAGTGAACGTTCTCTCTGCATGGTGTTTTGGGAAACGCATGTGACATCTTTGGCCATTATAAAAACGATGCATTGTTAAAACACTAGTAAGCTTAAGTTCCATTGCTATCAGGAAACCGGGCCCTGGTCTTTACCTTTGCACTTTGCTGGCTGGTCCTTCTGAGGGTTCAGAGTCTTTGACTCAGTTGCAGTAACCATGGAGACATCTGACAAGACAAAGGAAAATGGAGGATGTTAATACCATCAGAGAGAGAGAGAAAGAGAGAGAGAGAGAGAGAGAGAGTGTAGCTTCGACTATATACAGACTCAGTGAGCATAGCCTTGCTATTGAGAGAGGCCGCCGTAGGCACTGCCCACAAAATGAGGTGGAATCCCTAAGATTACACAGACCCACAAAGAATTTTGAACTATTTGCCCATCGTTACAACACTGTATATAGACTTAATATGACATTTGAAATGTCTTTATTCTTTTGGAACTTCTGAGTGTAATGTTTACTGTTAATATTTATTGTTTATTTCTCTTTTGTTTACTACCTACTTCACTTGCTTTGACAATGTTAACATACGTTTCGCATGCCAATAAAGCCCTTAAATTGAAATTGAATTGAGAGAGAGAGAGAGAGAGAGAGAGAGAGACCACATTTACACCCTCCACACTCTAATTGACAAACAAGTCAACAAAAACAAAGGCAAAATCTACTCGTGTTTTGTAGACTTCAAGAAAGCATTTGATTCAATTTTGCACTAAGGTATTTTATTACAAACGAATAGTAAGTGGTATTGGAGGGAAAACATATGATGTTATTAAATCAATGTACACTAAAAACAACTTAAAATCGGCAACAAGCCGAGACTTCTTCTCTCAGGGACGTGGAGTGAAACAGGGCTGCCCAATAAGTGCAACACTATTTAACCTCTATGAATTGGCAAAAACATTAGAAGAATCGGCAGCACCTGGTCTCACCCTACACAACACTGAAATCAAGTGTCTGCTGTATGCAGATGACCTGGTGCAACTGTCTCCCACTTAGGAGGGGTTACAGCAGCATCTAGATCATCTGCACAGGTTCTGTCAGACCTGGGCTCTGACCGTTAATCTAAAAAAAAATGAATATAATGATATTCCAAAAAAAGGTCAGGAAATCAGGATGACAAATATAAATTCTATTTGGACACAGTTCTATTAGAACACACCAAAAATTACACGTATCTAGGACTAAATATCAGCAACACAGGTAGCTTTCACATGGCTGTGAATGAGCTGAGAGACAAAGCAAGAAGAGCCATTAAAAGGAATATTAAAATCGAAATTCCAATTAGAATCTGGCTCAATCAGTTATAGAACCAAGTGCTCTATATGGCAGCGAAGTATGGGGTCTGCTCTCTAATAATGAATTTCTCTCTGTCTCTCTCTCTCTGTCTCGCTCTTTCTCTCTCTCTCTCTCTGTTTCTCTCTCTGTCTCTCTCTCTGTTTCTCTCTGTCTCTGTCTCTCTCTCTCTCTCTCTCTCTGTCTCTCTCTGTCTCTCTCTCTGTCTCTCTCTCTGTCTCTCTCTCTGTCTCTCTCTCTTGTCCTTTTTTGTCTCCCTCTCTCTAGATCTCTCGTCCTTTTTATCTTTGCACTGTGTCATCAAATACTTTGTGAAAAGTCTGTCCCTCTCTATCCCCCTTCATGTTTTACCTTTGCATTTTGGTGACTGTTGATCATGCGGGTCCTTGCTCTTTAGCCCTGATGCAGTGAAAATAGAGTAATCTAAGGACAGAAAAGGAATATATATGAATGGAGATTTGATAGGACAATAACACACAGCAGTAAAAGTAGAGTTAAGTCCTATAGGCTGTTTCAATGCACCAGAGGAGTAGTCACACATAACTCAGTACCTTACTGAGATACACTGCTGTTACTTAAATGTAATACAGTTTTATTAGCCTCCCCATGGGGATTAAGATGGCATCGTATGAGTATAATGTGATGCTAAACCACCCTGAAGGATGCAAAGCAGAAACATCTGTGTACGCTATCCCTCATGCAGTGAAAAAGACAAAAACAAAAACAAAAAAAATGACGTCAGCTTTATGCGACATCTTTTTGAGTGCGGACCATCACACTTTATTGCTTATTTGAATTTAAGGGTTTTACGCACCAACCTAACTTTAGGGAGAGCATGATGGTGCTCTTTGCTTTTAAACCACAGAGAATGAAATGTTTTGTGTTTGAGTCCCTTGTCACTTTGCCTGGTCCTACCTTTACATTGTGGTTGTCTGGTCTGTTTGCCTGTCAATTCCGGATTCTTTACCCTGTCCAGGTGTTCCTGTAAGGCCTTCTCATTCCTCAGCCTGCGCTGCTCTTCTTTAGACAGCACCTCCTCCTCCTTTCTCTTTCCCTCTATCTCTTTGGCCTGGTCTTTATCTCTCCTATCCTTCTGACAAGGCCAAATTCTCTCCTCTTCTGCCATCCTCTCAAATTTGTCCATAAGGAGCTCTGCCTCTGTCTTTGGCGCTGTTATTTTGTCATTCCCATCTTTCTTTTGGACACTCTCACTTTTATTACTCACTTTGACCTGCAGAACCTGGGGGACCTTGGCCACGCCTTGACTGCTCGTGGAAAACACAGAGAAATCTGAGAGAGAGAGAGAGAGAGAGAGAGAGAGAGAGAGAGAGAGAGAGAGAGAGAGAGAGAGAGAGAGAGAGAGAGAGAGAGAGAGAGAGAGAGAGAGAGAGAGAGAGAGAAGCTTTGACTATATACAGACTCAGTGAGCATAGCCTTGCTATTGAGAGAGGCCGCCGGCCCACAAAATGAGGTGGAATCCCTCAGATTACACAGACCCACAAAGAATTTTGAACTATTTGCCCATCGTTACAACACTGTATATAGACGTAATATGACATTTGAAATGTCTTTATTCTTTTGGAACTTCTGAGTGTAATGTTTACTGTTAATATTTATTGTTTATTTCTCTTTTGTTTACTACCTACTTCACTTGCTTTGACAATGTTAACATACGTTTCCCATGCCAATAAAGCCCTTAAATTGAAATTGAATTGAGAGAGAGAGAGAGAGACCACATTTACACCCTCCACACTCTAATTGACAAACAAGTCAACCAAAACAAAGGCAAAATCTACTCGTGTTTTGTAGACTTCAAGAAAGCATTTGATTCAATTTTGCACTAAGGTATTTTATTACAAACGAATAGTAAGTGGTATTGGAGAGAAAACATATGATGTTATTAAATCAATGTACACTAAAAACAACTTAAAATCGGCAACAAGCCGAGACTTCTTCTCTCAGGGACGTGGAGTGAAACAGGGCTGCCCAATAAGTGCAACACTATTTAACCTCTATGAATTGGCAAAAACATTAGAAGAATCGGCAGCACCTGGTCTCACCCTACACAACACTGAAATCAAGTGTCTGCTGTACGCAGATGACCTGGTGCAACTGTCTCCCACTTAGGAGGGGTTAGAGCAGCATCTAGATCATCTGCACAGGTTCTGTCAGACCTGGGCTCTGACCGTTAATCTAAAAAAAAACGAATATAATGATATTCCAAAAAAAGGTCAGGAAATCAGAATGACAAATATAAATTCTATTTGGACACAGTTCTATTAGAACACACCAAAAATTACACGTATCTAGGACTAAATATCAGCAACACAGGTAGCTTTCACATGGCTGTGAATGAGCTGAGAGACAAAGCAAGAAGAGCCATTAAAATGAATATTAAAATCGAAATTCCAATTAGAATCTGGCTCAATCAGTTATAGAACCAAGTGCTCTATATGGCAGCGAAGTATGGGGTCCGCTCTAATAATGAATTTCTCTCTGTCTCTCTCTCTCTGTCTCGCTCTTTCTCTCTCTCTCTCTCTCTTTCTCTGTCTCTCTCTCTGTTTCTCTCTCTGTCTCTCTCTCTGTTTCTCTCTGTCTCTGTCTCTGTCTCTCTCTCTCTCTCTGTGTCTCTCTCTCTGTCTCTCTCTGTCTCTCTCTCTGTCTCTCTCTCTCTCTGTCTCTCTCTCTTGTCCTTTTTTGTCTCCCTCTCTCTAGATCTCTCGTCCTTTTTATCTTTGCACTGTGTCATCAAATACTTTGTGAAAAGTCTGTCCCTCTCTATCCCCCTTCATGTTTTACCTTTGCATTTTGCTGACTGTTGATCATGCGGGTCCTTGCTCTTTAGCCCTGATGCAGTGAAAATAGAGTAATCTAAGGACAGAAAAGGAATATATATGAATGGAGATTTGATAGGACAATAACACACAGCAGTAAAAGTAGAGTTAAGTCCTATAGGCTGTTTCTGTCATGAGCACTCTCTCTCCCTGGTAGCAACATTAATTGCATTCAATTATCTTCCACTCTGCTCACCTCCCTCTCTCTACTCAGCCTAACTAGCTCCACCTGCCCTGCTCTGCTCTTGTTACCTGGCCAGCTGCACTGCATTTCCCACTCACCATCCTCACCTTGCCTCACTCTGTTCTAATTACTCTGCCAGCTGAACTGCATTTCCCCACTACCTCTCCCAGTATATCAAGCCCTGGTTTTCAGCCAAGCCCTGTCAGATCGTCTTCAAACCCGGACCAGTAACCTGCCTGTCTGCGCTCTGACTCCTGTTTGTGATACCGATCCTTTCTTGACTGCCTCCTTGTTCTACTGCCCCGTCTATCCCAACCTGCCTTCTGGACCTCGACTACTCTCCGATCTTCAGCCCCTCCGGTAACTCGTTTCTGCCTTCTGTCTCTACCACGATATTTGCCCAGCCCTGATCTGTACTTCTGCCTGCCATTCATATTGCTGTTGTGTGTGTGTGTTCCCCCAGGTCTCCGACCACCAGATGAGCGTGCCCAGACGTTTCACCACCCTCAGCCCGATACGCCGCTCCATCACTGGGGAACACACACTAAGCACTTGGACTGGACACCCCCGGACATTTGGTGACCCCCGGAGCACAGGTACCCACAGGAGGACCCTGAAAGACCCCTGACACCCCTGGGACTCCTCTTCCCGCCTGTAACCTTGAATAAAGAACTCTGAATTTGAACTTGCGCTCTTGGGTCCTCTTCTGTTCGTGACAGAACGATCTGACCATCATGGACCCAGCGCACTCCCTGACCACGATGGAGGAAGAGCCAGAGAGGACTGCCCTACAGCGACTGGAACGCTCTGAGGGAGACATAAATCGGATGGCTGGCGACATCGCTTCCCTTCTCCAGCTATTCAACCAGCAGCAACAACAGTTCCAACTGCAGCAACAACAGCTAGCCCAAGCCCTGCAACTACTCTCAAGCCCGGCTACTCCACCTGCACCCCCCTGGTCCTTTTGTTCCTGTACCACCGATACTCCTTCATCCCTCCGCTGGAGGTCCCAATGCTGCAGGCCCGGCAGTGCTGCCACCAGATCCCCACGCTCCTGAACCAAGGATTGGGAACCCGGAACGTTTGATGGCAACCAGAAGCAAGTAAGACCATTCTTGAGCAGCTGCCGAATCCAGTTTGCACTACAGCCCAGGACTTTCTCAACAGAGGGAGCCAAGGTGGGGTATGTCATCACACATCTCACCGGTCGAGCTCGGTTGTGGGGAACGGCGGAATTCGACCGGCAAACCCCAGCCTGTGCCTCCTTCAGTGCCTTTGAGGAGGAGATGTTAAAGGTCTTTGACCTAGGCTCGCCAACAGCCGAAGCGTCACAAGCTCTGCTCACCATCCGTCAGGGCAATCGGACAGTGGCAGACTTCTCCATTGACTTTCGTACCCTGGCCAGTCAAAGCTCGTTTAACCCAGAGGCACTGGTGCAAGCCTTCCTCCATAGCCTGGCGGACTATATCAAGGACGAGCTTGTTTCCCATGACCCGCCCTCAACGCTTGATGCCGCCATTGACCTTGCCGTTCGCGTGACCGCCGTATACAGACCCGGAGGAGGGAGAAGGGCCGTCTCAGTCAACCTGCCATCCGTACTCGGGTCGATACCGCTTCTGTCCAGCCCCTGCCTGTCAAGTCCCATAGCCAACTCAATCAGCCTGAGCCCATGGAGATTGGCCGTGCCTCTCTGACTCCCGAGGAGCGTCGGCGCCGTCTAAGCTCCAACCTTTGCCTCTACTGTGGTGGCGAGAATCACCGTGTCGCTACTTGTCCGGCAAAAGCCGCAGCTCACCAGGTGTAGGGGAGATCCGGGTGAGCTCAACAAGCCTTCAGTCTCCCTCCATCCGAAAGACCCTGCTTCATCTCCGCCTTCAGCTTTCTGACAAGACTCATACATTGGCCGCCCTTGTGGATTCCGGAGCCGAAGCAAACATCATGGACCCTGAGCTTGCACAGCAACTGGGCGTGAACCATCATCAACTGACACAACCCATTCCTGCACGAGCCCTGGATGGGCATCATCTTGGCACTGTCACTCATATCTCCGCCCCTGTGACAATCCTGCTGTCAGGAAACCACCAGGAGTCCATCCAGTTTCACCTCCTACACTCACCTGGCCAACCACTCATTCTTGGATACCCGTGGCTCCGTCAGCACAACCCCCACATCGACTGGGAGACAGGAACAGTCCGTGAGTGGGGGAAGGAGTTGTCACCAGACCTGTTTAAGGGGGGCCACCCTGCCCGTTCACCGGGGAAGGATCTAGCGCTACCTCCGACATATCCAATGTTCCGGCCTGTTACCACAGCCTGAAAGAGGTGTTCAACAAATCCAAGGCGACATCTCTACCCCCCACACAGACCCTATGACTGCGCGATTGATCTCCTGCCTGGCACAGCACCTCCCAAGGGTCGTCTGTATTCACTGTCAGCCCCGGAAAGAAAGGCCATGGAGGACTACATTAATGACTCTCTTGCCTCCGGGATAATTAGACCGTCGTCTTCCCCCGCAGGAGCGGATTCTTCTTTGTCGGCAAGAAGGACCGGTTCTCTTCGTCCATGCATAGATTACCGGGGTCTGAACGACATCACGGTTAAGAATCGCTACCCACTGCCCTTACTTTCGTCTGCCTTCGAACTGCTGCAGGGAGCCACTGTATTCACTAAGCTGGACCTTCGCAATGCCTACCATCTGGTGCGGATGAGGGAGGGAGACGAATGGAAGACAGCGTTCAACACACCAACCCGGCCACTATGAATATCTCGTCATGCCCCTTCGGCCTCACCAATGCCCCAGCAGTTTTTCAAGCCCTAGTGAATGATATCCTCAGGGACATGCTAAATACGTTCGTATTTGTGTACCTTGGCGATATTTTAATATTCTCAAAGACTCTGTCAGAACACACGCACCACGTCCGGTTGGTCCTGCGCCGCCTGCTGGAGAACTCTCTTTTCGTGAAGGCAGAGAAGTGCGAGTTCCATGCCAAGACCGTTTCATTCCTGGGGTATGTGGTGACCGAGGGCAGCATTCAGATGGATCTCACGAAGGTGTCGGCTGTCACTTCCTGGCCAGTTCCTGAGTCTCGGAAGAAGTTGCAACAGTTCCTGGGCTTTGCCAACTTTTATAGGAGATTCATCAGAAACTATAGCACAGTGGCTGCACCCCCTCACGGCGCTAACCAGCACTAAACAACCGTACCAATGGACATCAGCTGCTGATAAGGCCTTCAATATCCTCAAGACATGTTTCACTTCTGCTCCCATCCTCCAGATGCCAGATGCAGCAAGGCAGTTTGTGGTGGAGGTAGATGCTTCGGACGTGGGAGTGGGTGCAGTGCTTTCTCAAAGAGCAGCTGAGGATGGCAAGATGCACCCCTGTGCCTTCTACTCCCGTCGGCTAACCCCTGCCGAATGCAACTACGACATTGGGAACCGCGAGCTGTTGGCTGTCAAGCTCGCCCTTGAAGAATGGCGGCACTGGTTAGAGGGGTCAAAGGAACCATTCGTAGTGTGGACAGACCACAAGAACCTGGAGTATATCCAAACAGCCAGGAGGCTGAACTCCCGTCAACAGCGGTGGTCTCTGTTCTTTACGCGCTTCAATTTCACGCTCTCCTACCGCCCGGGATCTCGCAACATCAAACCTGATGCTCTTTCCCGGATGTTTCAGAAGGACGAGACCACCGCCATGACAGCTCCCATTCTTCCCAGCCACTTGGTCGTAGCGGCCCTCACCTGGGAGATCGAGAAGCAGGTCATGGAGGCTCTTCGGGACCAGCCAGGTCCAAGCACCAGCGCCCCCAACCGTCTGTTTGTTCCAGCAAATCTCAGGTCACCTGTGATTCAGTGGGGGCACGAATCCCGTCTGGCCTGTCATCCCGGCATCACTCGCACCCTTCATCTGGTCCGCCATGCGGTTCTGGTGGCGGGGGATGAGACGGGATGTCCGAGAATTCATCCGAGCTTGTCCCACTTGTAACCGAAACAAGACTCCCAACCAGCCTCCTGCTGGGTTGCTGCAACCCCTACTCATACCCAAGAGGCCCTGGTCCCACGTTTCACTGGACTTTGTTACGGGCCTTCCGCCCTCTGACGGACACACAGTCATCCTTACCATTGTTGACCGCTTTAGTAAGATGACCCACTCCGTGCCCCTTCCCAAACTACCCTCTGCTAAAGAGACCTCCCAGGTGGTCCTGGAACATGTGTTTCGTATCCATGGCCTACCCCCAGGATATAGTGTCAGACCCGGGGCCCGCAATTCTCAGCAACCTTTTGGAAGGAGTTCTGTCATCTCCTTGGGGCCACCGCCAGCCTATCGTCTGGATTCCACCCGCAGTCAAACGGCCAGACTGAACGCATGAACCAGGAGCTGGAGAAGGCACTGAGGTGTGTGGCTTCCCAAAATCCCCGGGCCTGGGCTCAACACCTGCTCTGGGTGGAATATGCCCATAATTCACTCACCAGTTCCTCCACCGGGCTCTCCCCCTTTCAGTGTGTCTACGGGTATCAACCTCCACTGTTTGCCAGCCAGGAGGCGGATGCCACCTGTCCGTCTGCTCTTGCGTATGCCCGCCGCTGCCGCCGCACTTGGGCCCAGGCTCGCACTGTGCTCCTGAAGTCTGGAACCAGCTACGCCGTCGGTGCCAACCGACGGAGGACCCCAGCACCTACTTACCGGGTTGGTCAGAAGGTCTGGCTGTCTGCCCGGATCTGCCGCTGCGGGTTGTATCACGAAAGCTGGCCCTCGCTTCATTGGTCCTTTTCCTGTGCAGAAAGTCATCAGTCCAACGGCGGTCCGACTTCAGTTGCCCGCTTCCATGCGGGTCCACCCCACCTTCCACGTCTCCAAGGTCAAGCCGGTCCATGAAAGTCCCCTGGTCCCTGCAGCTCCGGCGCCACCTCCTCCGCGCCTCGTAGATGGCGGTCCTGTCTTCACCGTCCCGGCGGCTGCTCCGCTCTAGGCGAAGGGGTAGGGGTCTCCAGTACCTCGTTGATTGGGAGGGATATGGTCCAGAGGAGAGGACCTGGATCCCGGCCAGGAGGATAGTGGACCGGACCCTTATCACTGACTTCCACCGACTACATCCTGATCAGCCTGCAATCCGTAGGGGGCCGTCCAAGAGGGGTTCCTAGCCGTCCGGCCCGCCCTGCTCCTGTCTCAGTGCCTGTCCTGTCTCCCGACCGTGACCCTCCAGCTCCTTCTGAGGATGAGGAGATTCACTCGGACCGCTCGGAGGAGTTCTGACCCGCCGCCTGCTCCCCTCCACCCTCCCGGCATGATGTTGTTCTTGGGACTTCTGGGGCCGTCCCTTGGAGGGGGGTCCTGTCATGAGCACTCTCTCTCTCCCTGGTAGCAACATTAATTGCATTCAATTATCTTCCACTCTGCTCACCTCCCTCTCTCTACTCAGCCTAACTAGCTCCACCTGCCCTGCTCTGCTCTTGTTACCTGGCCAGCTGCACTGCATTTCCCACTCACCATCCTCACCTTGCCTCACTCTGTTCTAATTACTCTGCCAGCTGAACTGCATTTCCCCACTACCTCTCCCAGTATATCAAGCCCTGGTTTTCAGCCAAGCCCTGTCAGATCGTCTTCAAACCCGGACCAGTAACCTGCCTGTCTGCGCTCTGACTCCTGTTTGTGATACCGATCCTTTCTTGACTGCCTCCTTGTTCTACTGCCCCGTCTATCCCAACCTGCCTTCTGGACCTCGACTACTCTCCGATCTTCAGCCCCTCCGGTAACTCGTTTCTGCCTTCTGTCTCTCACCACGATATTTGCCCAGCCCTGATCTGTACTTCTGCCTGCCATTCATATTGCTGTTGTGTGTGTGTGTTCCCCCAGGTCTCCGACCACCAGATGAGCGTGCCCAGACGTTTCACCACCCTCAGCCCGATACGCCGCTCCATCACTGGGGAACACACACACTAAGCACTTGGACTGGACACCCCCGGACATTTGGTGACCCCCGGAGCACAGGTACCCACAGGAGGACCCTGAAAGACCCCTGACACCCCTGGGACTCCTCTTCCCGCCTGTAACCTTGAATAAAGAACTCTGAATTTGAACTTGCGCTCTTGGGTCCTCTTCTGTTCGTGACAGTTTCAATGCACCAGAGGAGTAGTCACACATAACTCAGTACCTTACTGAGATACACTGCTGTTACTTAAATGTAATACAGTTTTATTAGCCTCCCCATGGGGATTAAGATGGCATCGTATGAGTATAACGTGATGCTAAACCACCCTGAAGGATGCAAAGCAGAAACATCTGTGTACGCTATCCCTCATGCAGTGAAAAAGACAAAAACAAACAAAAAAAAATGACGTCAGCTTTATGCGACATCTTTTTGAGTGCGGACCATCACACTTTATTGCTTATTTGAATTTAAGGGTTTTACGCACCAACCTAACTTTAGGGAGAGCATGATGGTGCTCTTTGCTTTTAAACCACAGAGAATGAAATGTTTTGTGTTTGAGTCCCTTGTCACTTTGCCTGGTCCTACCTTTACATTGTGGTTGTCTGGTCTGTTTGCCTGTCAATTCCGGATTCTTTACCCTGTCCAGGTGTTCCTGTAAGGCCTTCTCATTCCTAAGCCTGCGCTGCTCTTCTTTAGACAGCATCTCCTCCTCCTTTCTCTTTCCCTCTATCTCTTTGGCCTGGTCTTTATCTCTCCTATCCTTCTGACAAGGCCAAATTCTCTCCTCTTCTGCCATCCTCTCAAATTTGTCCATAAGGAGCTCTGCCTCTGTCTTTGGCGCTGTTACTTTGTCATTCCCATCTTTCTTTTGGACACTCTCACTTTTATTACTCACTTTGACCTGCAGAACCTGGGGGACCTTGGCCACGCCTTGACTGCTCGTGGAAAACACAGAGAAATCTGAGAGAGAGAGAGAGAGAGAGAGAGAGAGAAGCTTTGACTATATACAGACTCAGTGAGCATAGCCTTGCTATTGAGAGAGGCCGCCCGGCCCACAAAATGAGGTGGAATCCCTCAGATTACACAGACCCACAAAGAATTTTGAACTATTTGCCCATCGTTACAACACTGTTATAGACGTAATATGACATTTGAAATGTCTTTATTCTTTTGGAACTTCTGAGTGTAATGTTTACTTTTAATATTTATTGTTTATTTCTCTTTTGTTTACTACCTACTTCACTTGCTTTGACAATGTTAACATACGTTTCCCATGCCAATAAAGCCCCTTAAATTGAAATTGAATTGGAGAGAGAGAGAGAGAGACCACATTTACACCCTCCACACTCTAATTGACAAACAAGTCAACCAAAACAAAGGCAAAATCTACTCGTGTTTTGTAGACTTCAAGAAAGCATTTGATTCAATTTTGCACTAAGGTATTTTATAACAAACGAATAGTAAGTGGTATTGGAGGGAAAACATATGATGTTATTAAATCAATGTACACTAAAAACAACTTAAAATCGGCAACAAGCCGAGACTTCTTCTCTCAGGGATGTGGATTGAAACAGGGCTGCCCAATAAGTGCAACACTATTTAACCTCTACGAATTGGCAAAAACATTAGAAGAATCGGCAGCACCTGGTCTCACCCTACACAACACTGAAATCAAGTGTCTGCTGTACGCAGATGACCTGGTGCAACTGTCTCCCACTTAGGAGGGGTTAGAGCAGCATCTAGATCATCTGCACAGGTTCTGTCAGACCTGGGCTCTGACCGTTAATCTAAAAAAAAACGAATATAATGATATTCCAAAAAAAGGTCAGGAAATCAGGATGACAAATATAAATTCTATTTGGACACAGTTCTATTAGAACACACCAAAAATTACACGTATCTAGGACTAAATATCAGCAACACAGGTAGCTTTCACATGGCTGTGAATGAGCTGAGAGACAAAGCAAGAAGAGCCATTAAAATGAATATTAAAATCGAAATTCCAATTAGAATCTGGCTCAATCAGTTATAGAACCAAGTGCTCTATATGGCAGCGAAGTATGGGGTCCGCTCTCTAATAATGAATTTCTCTCTGTCTCTCTCTCTCTGTCTCGCTCTTTCTCTCTCTCTCTCTCTCTTTCTCTGTCTCTCTCTCTGTTTCTCTCTCTGTCTCTCTCTCTGTTTCTCTCTGTCTCTGTCTCTGTCTCTCTCTCTCTCTCTGTGTCTCTCTCTCTGTCTCTCTCTGTCTCTCTCTCTGTCTCTCTCTCTCTCTCTGTCTCTCTCTCTTGTCCTTTTTTGTCTCCCTCTCTCTAGATCTCTCGTCCTTTTTATCTTTGCACTGTGTCATCAAATACTTTGTGAAAAGTCTGTCCCTCTCTATCCCCCTTCATGTTTTACCTTTGCATTTTGCTGACTGTTGATCATGCGGGTCCTTGCTCTTTAGCCCTGATGCAGTGAAAATAGAGTAATCTAAGGACAGAAAAGGAATATATATGAATGGAGATTTGATAGGACAATAACACACAGCAGTAAAAGTAGAGTTAAGTCCTATAGGCTGTTTCAATGCACCAGAGGAGTAGTCACACATAACTCAGTACCTTACTGAGATACACTGCTGTTACTTAAATGTAATACAGTTTTATTAGCCTCCCCATGGGGATTAAGATGGCATTGTCTGAGTATAACGTGATGCTAAACCACCCTGAAGGATGCAAAGCAGAAACATCTGTGTACGCTATCCCTCTTGCAGTGAAAAAGACAAAAACAAAAACAAAAAAAATGACGTCAGCTTTATGCGACATCTTTTTGAGTGCGGACCATCACACTTTATTGCTTATTTGAATTTAAGGGTTTTACGCACCAACCTAACTTTAGGGAGAGCATGATGGTGCTCTTTGCTTTTAAACCACAGAGAATGAAATGTTTTGTGTTTGAGTCCCTTGTCACTTTGCCTGGTCCTACCTTTACATTGTGGTTGTCTGGTCTGTTTGCCTGTCAATTCCGGATTCTTTACCCTGTCCAGGTGTTCCTGTAAGGCCTTCTCATTCCTCAGCCTGCGCTGCTCTTCTTTAGACAGCACCTCCTCCTCCTTTCTCTTTCCCTCTATCTCTTTGGCCTGGTCTTTATCTCTCTATCCTTCTGACAAGGCCAAATTCTCTCCTCTTCTGCCATCCTCTCAAATTTGTCCATAAGGAGCTCTGCCTCTGTCTTTGGCGCTGTTACTTTGTCATTCCCATCTTTCTTTTGGACACTCTCACTTTTATTACTCACTTTGACCTGCAGAACCTGGGGACCTTGGCCACGCCTTGACTGCTCGTGGAAAACACAGAGAGAAATCTGAGAGAGAGAGAGAGAGAGAGAGAAAGAGAGAGAGAGAGAGAGAGAGAGAGAGAGAGAGAGAGAGAGAGAGAGAGAGAGAAGCTTTGACTATATACAGACTCAGTGAGCATAGCCTTGCTATTGAGAGAGGCCGCCGGCCCACAAAATGAGGTGGAATCCCTCAGATTACACAGACCCACAAAGAATTTTGAACTATTTGCCCATCGTTACAACACTGTATATAGACGTAATATGACATTTGAAATGTCTTTATTCTTTTGGAACTTCTGAGTGTAATGTTTACTGTTAATATTTATTGTTTATTTCTCTTTTGTTTACTACCTACTTCACTTGCTTTGACAATGTTAACATACGTTTCCCATGCCAATAAAGCCCTTAAATTGAAATTGAATTGAGAGAGAGAGAGAGACCACATTTACACCCTCCACACTCTAATTGACAAACAAGTCAACCAAAACAAAGGCAAAATCTACTCGTGTTTTGTAGACTTCAAGAAAGCATTTGATTCAATTTTGCACTAAGGTATTTTATTACAAACGAATAGTAAGTGGTATTGGAGGGAAAACATATGATGTTATTAAATCAATGTACACTAAAAACAACTTAAAATCGGCAACAAGCCGAGACTTCTTCTCTCAGGGATGTGGATTGAAACAGGGCTGCCCAATAAGTGCAACACTATTTAACCTCTATGAATTGGCAAAAACATTAGAAGAATCGGCAGCACCTGGTCTCACCCTACACAACACTGAAATCAAGTGTCTGCTGTACGCAGATGACCTGGTGCAACTGTCTCCCACTTAGGAGGGGTTAGAGCAGCATTTAGATCATCTGCACAGGTTCTGTCAGACCTGGGCTCTGACCGTTAATCTAAAAAAACCCGAATATAATGATATTCCAAAAAAAGTTCAGGAAATCAGGATGACAAATATAAATTCTATTTGGACACAGTTCTATTAGAACACACCAAAAATTACACGTATCTAGGACTAAATATCAGCAACACAGGTAGCTTTCACATGGCTGTGAATGAGCTGAGAGACAAAGCAAGAAGAGCCATTAAAATGAATATTAAAATCGAAATTCCAATTAGAATCTGGCTCAATCAGTTATAGAACCAAGTGCTCTATATGGCAGCGAAGTATGGGGTCCGCTCTCTAATAATGAATTTCTCTCTGTCTCTCTCTCTCTGTCTCGCTCTTTCTCTCTCTCTCTCTCTTTCTCTGTCTCTCTCTCTGTTTCTCTCTCTGTCTCTCTCTCTGTTTCTCTCTGTCTCTGTCTCTGTCTCTCTCTCTCTCTCTGTGTCTCTCTCTCTGTCTCTCTCTGTCTCTCTCTCTGTCTCTCTCTCTCTCTGTCTCTCTCTCTTGTCCTTTTTTGTCTCCCTCTCTCTCTAGATCTCTCGTCCTTTTATCTTTGCACTGTGTCATCAAATACTTTGTGAAAAAGTCTGTCCCTCTCTATCCCCCTTCATGTTTTACCTTTGCATTTTGCTGACTGTTGATCATGCGGGTCCTTGCTCTTTAGCCCTGATGCAGTGAAAATAGAGTAATCTAAGGACAGAAAAGGAATATATATGAATGGAGATTTGATAGGACAATAACACACAGCAGTAAAAGTAGAGTTAAGTCCTATAGGCTGTTTCAATGCACCAGAGGAGTAGTCACACATAACTCAGTACCTTACTGAGATACACTGCTGTTACTTAAATGTAATACAGTTTTATTAGCCTCCCCCCATGGGGATTAAGATGGCATTGTCTGAGTATAACGTGATGCTAAAACCACCCTGAAGATGCAAAGCAGAAACATCTGTGTACGCTATCCCTCATGCAGTGAAAAAGACAAAAACAAAAACAAAAAAATGACGTCAGCTTTATCGACATCTTTTGAGTGCGGACCATCACACTTTATTGCTTATTTGAATTTAAGGGTTTTACGCACCAACCTAACTTTAGGGAGAGCATGATGGTGCTCTTTGCTTTTAAACCACAGAGAATGAAATGTTTTGTGTTTGAGTCCCTTGTCACTTTGCCTGGTCCTACCTTTACATTGTGGTTGTCTGGTCTGTTTGCCTGTCAATTCCGGATTCTTTACCCTGTCCAGGTGTTCCTGTAAGGCCTTCTCATTCCTCAGCCTGCGCTGCTCTTCTTTAGACAGCACCTCCCTCCTCCTTTCTCTTTCCCCTCTATCTCTTTGGCCTGGTCTTTATCTCTCCTATCCTTCTGACAAGGCCAAATTCTCTCCTCTTCTGCCATCCTCTCAAATTTGTCCATAAGGAGCTCTGCCTCTGTCTTTGGCGCTGTTACTTTGTCATTCCCATCTTTCTTGGACACTCTCACTTTTATTACTCACTTTGACCTGCAGAACCTGGGGGACCTTGGCCACGCCTTGACTGCTCGTGGAAAACACAGAGAAATCTGAGAGAGAGAGAGAGAGAGAGAGAGAGAGAGAGAGAGAGAGAGAGAGAGAGAGAGAGAGAGAGAGAGAGAGAGAGAGAGAGAGAGGAGAGAAGCTTTGACTATATACAGACTCAGTGAGCATAGCCTTGCTATTGAGAGAGGCCGCCGGCCCACAAAATGAGGTGGAATCCCTCAGATTACAGACCCACAAAGAATTTTGAACTATTTGCCCATCGTTACAACACTGTATATAGACGTAATATGACATTTGAAATGTCTTTATTCTTTGGAACTTCTGAGTGTAATGTTTACTGTTAATATTTATTGTTTATTTCTCTTTTGTTTACTACCTACTTCACTTGCTTTGACAATGTTAACATACGTTTCCCATGCCAATAAAGCCCTTAAATTGAAATTGAATTGAGAGAGACAGAGAGACCACATTTACACCCTCCACACTCTAATTGACAAACAAGTCAACCAAAACAAAGGCAAAATCTACTCGTGTTTTGTAGACTTCAAGAAAGCATTTGATTCAATTTTGCACTAAGGTATTTTATTACAAACGAATAGTAAGTGGTATTGGAGGGGAAACATATGATGTTATTAAATCAATGTACACTAAAAACAACTTAAAATCGGCAACAAGCCGAGACTTCTTCTCTCAGGGATGTGGATTGAAACAGGGCTGCCCAATAAGTGCAACACTATTTAACCTCTATGAATTGGCAAAAACATTAGAAGAATCGGCAGCACCTGGTCTCACCCTACACAACACTGAAATCAAGTGTCTGCTGTACGCAGATGACCTGGTGCAACTGTCTCCCACTTAGGAGGGGTTAGAGCAGCATCTAGATCATCTGCACAGGTTCTGTCAGACCTGGGCTCTGACCGTTAATCTAAAAAAAACCGAATATAATGATATTCCAAAAAAAGGTCAGGAAATCAGGATGACAAATATAAATTCTATTTGGACACAGTTCTATTAGAACACACCAAAAATTACACGTATCTAGGACTAAATATCAGCAACACAGGTGCTTTCACATGGCTGTGAATGAGCTGAGAGACAAAGCAAGAAGAGCCATTAAAATGAATATTAAAATCAGAAATTCCAATTAGAATCTGGCTCAATCAGTTATAGAACCAAGTACTCTATATGGCAGCGAAGTATGGGGTCCGCTCTCTAATAATGAATTTCTCTCTGTCTCTCTCTCTCTGTCTCGCTCTTTTCTCTCTCTCTCTCTCTTTCTCTGTCTCTCTCTCTGTTTCTCTCTCTGTCTCTCTCTGTTTCTCTCTGTCTCTGTCTCTGTCTCTCTCTCTCTCTGTGTCTCTCTCTCTGTCTCTCTCTCTCTCTTCTCTCTCTCTCTGTCTCTCTCTCTTGTCCTTTTTGTCTCCTCTCTCTCTAGATCTCTCGTCCTTTTTATCTTTGCACTGTGTCATCAAATACTTTGTGAAAAAGTCTGTCCCTCTCTATCCCCCTTCATGTTTTACCTTTGCATTTTGCTGACTGTTGATCATGCGGGTCCTTGCTCTTAGCCCTGATGCAGTGAAAATAGAGTAATCTAAGGACAGAAAAGGGAATATATATGAATGGAGATTTGATAGGACAATAACACACAGCAGTAAAAGTAGAGTTAAGTCCTATAGGCTGTTTCAATGCACCAGAGGAGTAGTCACACATAACTCAGTACCTTACTGAGATACACTGCTGTTACTTAAATGTAATACAGTTTTATTAGCCTCCCCATGGGGATTAAGATGGCATTGTCTGAGTATAACGTGATGCTAAACCACCCTGAAGGATGCAAAGCAGAAACATCTGTGTACGCTATCCCTCATGCAGTGAAAAAGACAAAAACAAAAACAAAAAAATGACGTCAGCTTTTATGCGACATCTTTTTGAGTGCGGACCATCACACTTTATTGCTTATTTGAATTTAAGGGTTTTACGCACCAACTCTAACTTTAGGAGAGCATGATGGTGCTCTTTGCTTTTAAACCACAGAGAATGAAATGTTTTGTGTTTGAGTCCCTTGTCACTTTGCCTGGTCCTACCTTTACATTGTGGTTGTCTGGTCTGTTTGCCTGTCAATTCCGGATTCTTTACCCTGTCCAGGTGTTCCTGTAAGGCCTTCTCATTCCTCAGCCTGCGCTGCTCTTTCTTTAGACAGCACCTCCTCCTCCTTTCTCTTTCCCTCTATCTCTTTGGCCTGGTCTTTATCTCTCCTATCCTTCTGACAAGGCCAAATTCTCTCCTCTTCTGCCATCCTCTCAAATTTGTCCATAAGGAGCTCTGCCTCTGTCTTTGGCGCTGTTACTTTGTCATTCCCATCTTTCTTTTGGACACTCTCACTTTTATTACTCACTTTGACCTGCAGAACCTGGGGGACCTTGGCCACGCCTTGACTGCTCGTGGAAAACACAGAGAAATCTGAGAGAGAGAGAGAGAGAGAGAGAGAGAGAGAGAGAGAGAGAGAGAGAGAGAGCAGAAACATCTGTGTACGCTATCCCTCATGCAGTGAAAAAGACAAAAACAAAAACAAAAAAAATGACGTCAGCTTTATGCGACATCTTTTTGAGTGCGGACCATCACACTTTATTGCTTATTTGAATTGAAGGGTTTTACGCACCAACCTAACTTTAGGGAGAGTGCGATGGTGCTCTTTGCTTTTAAACCACAGAGAATGAAATGTTTTGTGTTTGAGTCCATTGTCACTTTGCCTGGTCCTACCTTTACATTGTGGTTGTCTGGTCTGTTTGCCTGTCCTTTCCGGATTCTTTACCCTGTCCAGGTGTTCCTGTAAGGCCTTCTCATTCCTCAGCCTGCGCTGCTCTTCTTTAGACAGCACCTCCTCCTCCTTTCTCTTTCCCTCTATCTCTTTGGCCTGGTCTTTTATCTCTCCTATCCTTCTGACAAGGACAAATTCTCTCCTCTTCTGCCATCCTCTCAAATTTGTCCATAAGGAGCTCTGCCTCTGTCTTTGGCGCTGTTACTTTGTCATTCCCATTTTTCTTTTGGACACTCTCACTTTTATTACTCACTTTGACCTGCAGAACCTGGGGGACCTTGGCCACGCCTTGACTGCTCGTGGAAAACACAGAGAAATCTGAGAGAGAGAGAGAGAGAGAGAGAGAGAGAGAGAGAGAGAGAGAGAGAGAGAGAGAGAGAGAGAGAGAGAGAGAGAGAGAGAGAGAGAGAGAGAGAGAGAGAGAGAGAAGAAGCTTTGACTATATACAGACTCAGTGAGCATAGCCTTGCTATTGAGAGAGGCCGGCCCACAAAATGAGGTGGAATCCCTCAGATTACACAGACCCACAAAGAATTTTGAACTATTTGCCCATCGTTACAACACTGTATATAGTGTGATGTCACGAGAGGCTGTGTCCTGGAGGGACGTTACATCCCCCTGAGGTGGCTGCAAACCCAGACAGCTATGGCTCCATCTGCTGGTATGGTCGGGAACTCCAACCCTCTATGGCCAATCTTCCCACGCAGCTGAAACCAATCAGGAGCTGATGAGCTGAAGGTTTGTTGAAGGGAAGGGAACACGGTCTCCAAGCGGGGCTCTCTGGAGGACAAGAGTGCTGCACGTCCACTTCCATGAGGAATATAAGGATTTGGAGATACTTACCTTTGGGAAATACTCACCTTTGGATATATGCACCTGTGGAAATACGTGGCCGGGACATTTGGAAGGACGTTTTGCTGGGTTGGCCACTAGCTGCAACGTGGAATACAGTAAGACTGGGGAAAAGTTATTTGAGCGAGGGAGAGTTGTGATTTTGGATGTGGAAGAGACATCCCTGAACTGTTAACCCTTAAAGAGCCACCAGAGAACAGAATTGTGTTATACTTTCGTTAGTTTCCCAAGACCTTTAATAAAATCCTTGTTTTGGTTGAACCTGGTCTCCTTGCACTACTTGAGCAATCCCGCTGAAAGCTGTGTAGCCTCTCGTGACATCACAGATGGTGGAGAATACGGGCAAGCTCAAGCGTTAATAGTGCATGTCAGAGGAGGATACCGAAGGTTTGATCACCCAGTTTTCCGAGTTGGCCGTAGGCTCCCCGCCGACTGAAATGGAGGACATATTGAAAGCCCTTGTTGCTGGCCAGCAAGCCCAGATGCAAGCAAACGTGGCTCTCTTGAAGGAGGTCCAGAAGAAGGCAGAGGAGAAGTACAAGGTGTTGGAGAACAAGATGAAGAATGCGGAGGCAGAGAGAGAGAAGGAACTGAAAGCTGCTCAACAGAAGCTAAACTCTGCTAAAACCAAGGCTGATGCGTTCAGTAAGAAACTCAAGGAGAGACAACAGGGAGGCTGAGTCCCTGGTCCTAGAGGTGGAGGAGTTGGAAGAGAGAGCAGGCTGGCAAGCACCACGGCAATGCGGACGCCCTCTCCCGGCGTGATGCCTTCTTCGCTGCCTTTACCCGGCGACGGGACGTCGGTCCCGAGGAGGGGATGTGTGATGTCACGAGAGGCTGTGTCCTGGAGGGGACGTTACATCCCCTGAGGTGGCTGCAAACCCAGACAGCTATGGCTCCATCTGCTGGTATGGTCGGGAACTCCAACCCTCTATGGCCAATCTTCCCACGCAGCTGAAACCAATCAGGAGCTGATGAGCTGAAGGTTTGTTGAAGGGAAGAGACACGGTCTCCCAAGCGGGGGCTCTCTGGAGGACAAGAGTGCTGCACGTCCACTTCCATGAGGAATATAAGGATTTGGAGATACTTACCTTTGGGAAATACTCACCTTTGGATATATGCACCTGTGGAAATACGTGTGGGACATTTGGAAGGACGTTTTGCTGGGTTGGCCACTAGCTGCAACGTGGAATACAGTAAGACTGGGGAAAAGTTATTTGAGCGAGGGAGAGTTATGATTTTGGATGTGGAAGAGACATCCCTGAACTGTTAACCCTTAAAGAGCCACCAGAGAACAGAATTGTGTTATACTTTCGTTAGTTTCCCAAGACCTTTAATAAAATCCTTGTTTTGGTTGAACCTGGTCTCCTTGCACTACTTGAGCAATCCCGCTGAAAGCTGTGTAGCCTCTCGTGACATCACAATAGACGTAATATGACATTTGAAATGTCTTTATTCTTTGGAACTTCTGAGTGTAATGTTTACTGTTAATA